>NC_143012.1:36194129-36367893 GCF_055824585.1 Amblyomma mixtum | reverse complement strand
CGTGCACTGACATCGCACAGTACACGCGCCTCTAGAATTTCTCCTCCAAAGAAATTCAACCGCCGCAGCCGGGATCGAACCCGCGTCTTTCGGGTCAGCAGCCGAGCACCATAACCACTGAGCCACCGCGGCGGCGGAACAAAATTCACGGGAACACCCAATTCCATTTTGTATTGACAATGAAGCAGCATTAGCATATGTTAGTCTTTACCGGAAGCGACAGTGTCGTCACTTTCCTCCAGCCAATTGGAATGCTCCCGCCAGATGACGTCACTTTTATCCGACCAACGGGCGAATTTTATGACCGACCCCGCATTTTGGCCCCATGGGGCTGTACTTGATTCGGAGTAACGGAGTAAAGGTAACTGAGAAGGATCGAGTTACTGAGTAGGAGTAACGGAGTAGGAATAGCGTAGTAGGAATAATGGAGTAGCTGTAACTGAGTAGGAGAATGAAACGGATAGCCGGTTCATTGCCATTGCGCAAACTGAATTTCTTCCGTCTCGAATTCCGGCTGATGGGCAAGCCAAGCAGCATCCTCATCTATATTCCCCACGGCGAGGGGAGACGAGCAGACGAGAGCAAATAGAATAGCCCCTGTCTTTCTCCGAAGCGTTCTCTAAAACGCAACACTCACTTGTCGCCCCTTTCGCGCGGCGCTTCGAACGTGAACAGAAAACCTTGTCTTCGAGACGGAGTTGAGTAAACTATTCCGCTACTTCGCATAACGAGCTCGTATGTGGCGCCATCTGGAGTGTGCAAGCGTAAAGCCAGTTGCGACACTGTAGTCCCGCGGACAAAAGCGAGCTGCGCCTACACTAACCTAACCTAACGGACGCGCACTTGTTTTCCTCGCTTCCCTCTTTACACTCCCTTGATTTCTTTAGTTGTCGTTCTCTCTCTCTCTCTCCCCCCCCCCCCCCCCCCCCACCCCGGTTCCTTTTTTTCTACCTCCGCCTGCTTTCCGCGCAATCCAACACAGTTTTCCCAGAATGCAAGCGTCGCGACGCCAAGTGCCGCTGCTGCTGCGACATTCCTAAACGCGCACTCTCGTTGACAACTCAATGTGCGCTTCCTCGTCGATGAAAGGGACGCAACGAGGGTAGAGAAGGAAAGAACGCCACACCGCTCGCGTTACCGAGGCCCGAAGCTAAAGCAGCACGCGCTTATGACCCAAGCACGAGTCTTCTAGAACCGTCCCTACACCAGGCAGGAGCAAACGAAAACAAGAAAACAAACACAGCAACAAAAGAATCGAGGGGAAAACGAGACACCACAATACAAAGCCAGCGAGTGTGCCACTCGGGCCTTCGTACGCGGCGGCGAAGATGCCACGTGCCCGGAGGGCACTCTCTTACGCGCGCACTTAACCCAATTTGCTACTTGCTGCTGCTTGAACACGCCGCACCGGGGAAGAGACGATGGGGGATGGGGGTGGAGAGGACGGGCTTACTAATTTCGGGATTCCTCCCCTCCCTGTTAACTGTTCGACCAGCGACCCCCCCCCCCCCCCCCCTCTCTACCGCCACCCCTCTCTTGGCCTCTCTCTCTCCACATCCACGGCGTTGTCGTCAAGGGCCCCAAGGCCACAACGCCGTCCAAACGAGTCCATGGCGGGCGACGCGATTCGCCCGAGACAATCGCAGTGCCCTCGTCGCGGGACCCCAATCGACGGCTAATAATAATAACGGCGCCGGCGAGTTGGCCACGGTCTCGATCCCCGCATCTCGTTCTCTCGCCTTGCTGTTAGAGCTACGAAGGAACCCTCGAGAAGCCCTAATGGGAGAAACACAGAACGGAAAAAGGGTCCTGAGCCGTATTGGCGCGCTGTCTCTGTCTGTCTTGGCGCTGCTTTGATTGAAGGCAGACAGAAGGCGTTGGCGACGGAACGCGTTTATCGGATTCCGAGAGTGCGGCTTTGTGCGCATGCTCTTGACGACACGAGCAGACCTTGCAAACCAGTCCGACACAGATAAGGGCCATCGGTTATCTTGCTTCGCATTACATGTCCAGCCCAAACCTATTTCTTTCTCTCGATTAGAACTATGATGTCACAAATCCGCGTTTGTGCCCTGACTAAATCCGCCCTCTTCCTGTCACTCAACGTTACACTCCTTTCCATAGGTCCCTGCACTCTCCTTAACTTAAGTTTCGTTAGCCTCCAAGTTCCTGCCCCATGGGTGAATGCACAATAGTGACGACTTTAATAACACTGCACAGCGCCAGTGGCAGCCAGAGATAAGCTAATCTGCCTAAAAAACTACGCGCAGTGCCGTCTTCTCATCCATTGACATATGACCCGCAGATGCTTAGCACGGAGCAATACCAGTTCCCACAAATCTAGAGACGGCGCAAAAAACAAAAACAAAATGCGAGGACACTTTGGCACAAAAGTGTTGAGAGGCGAAAGCCGAGGACACTATGCCGTGACGACTTCCGGTGGATGTGACGTCACATCGTTCCCGTGGCTATATCGACGTCCGCGCTGTTTCGACGCAATTTCGACATTTTTGCCTATAATTAATTAACTAATTAACCTACAGTCATCAAACTCAGCTTCCAGGTTTATTTTTTCCTCCTCTATGTGAAGCAACCATTCCTTTTCTTTTATCTCTCTTAGTTCCCGAGTTAAAGCGAGTTAAACGCTGCCAAAGGTGTGACACCCTCTGCTAACAGACGACAGTGTGAGCCATTAAAGGCTTGCGCCTTAAAAGTAAAACATTCAACACGCGAGAACATTAGGTACCAACCAGTTTCGAAAGCACCTCGCGCTGATTCGAAAGACTGACCCGCCTGCTTCGCACAGATATAATGCGTCCCACAAGAGCGCAGCTTGACGAGACAAGTCGGGCGCAACGGACAGCCGAGGGAGAAACCGGGCGCTCAGCGACCGCCGAGAAATAAAACCGCGAGGTCTCTCGCAGTAGTATAAGAGAGCGGTGCGCAACGACCGCGTCGATTGGCTTGATCGCGGCGGCGGCCTCGGCTCGCCGGAAAATTGCCGACGTCGGGCTGCTTGTGCCGTACTCGACGCGGCGGCGGGCGGGGGCCTGCTAGTCCGTCAAGGATTCCCGCTCCTCCCGCTCTTCTGGACCGGTGGCGCGAGAATGATAGTTGCGTGCACTGGCCTCAGCATGCAGCGCGGGCCACCATTCGTCGCTCTGCTATTCAACGCATGTTTGCTGCACTCTTCTAGCTGTCTTCTAGCGCACTCGCTTTTAAGGAAGTGCGATAGAGGGCAGCTTAGTCGCTTTTTACTCCCATATAGGCGTAATCGTGTTTAGAATGTGCGCACTAGCCAACACGTTAGAGAGGTTAGAGAGTGTTAGCAGAACGGAGGCGGGACGTACAGGGTGTTCCACTATTAAGGGAACAGTCACTTCAGTTCAGGTCAGTTCAGTTCACACACACACACAAACACACACACACACGCACACACACGAACTGTACAGCTATTTATGTACTGAAGCCCCTGTGCGTATTATCCGTCGAAAGGAAGAACTATGCCACAAATATTAATGAGAAAGTGGGCGTGCCACACATAGCTGCCGAGACATCTTCAGTTGAGCGTTCGTGTTGCCTTTAATGGTGAAGCTAGCTGCACTAGCAACGTCATACTTTAATGAAACGCAACATTAACGGGGAAATACACTTTCTTTGCAACCAGGGCGCACTGTCTTGATATTTAATGGCTCATTGCGTAATTCGCACGCCTAGAGCAAGGCTGCACAGGCTCCCCGATGCGTGCAAAACAAGGCAATGAGAATTAAGTTTTCTTTTCGGCGAAAGCGGCTTGGAACTCGTGGTATTCACGTATACGTAACCGAAAACTCCCCCCCATTAACTGCATCCTAAAAATAGCATTGTATACGCTGTTGGGCATGAGCAGTATGGGAACGTGTGGGTCGTGCAGTGGGCGCTTTCATCAGTGTGACGTGTGACAGTATTCAGGTGAAGACCTGGTTGAAGGGTACACCTAGGTGAAAGCGTTCAAGGCGTAAATGCCTTCACGGCAAAACACTTTATGGTTGAGGCCTTCAGTGTAAAGGCCTTCAGGTCAAAGGATGCTCTCGCATTCACAGCACGTAAGAACATTAAGTGCCCACCGTAACTAGCACCACAGCATGATATTGCGCGCTTAGCCATGCTAAACAGTGTGCTATTTTTTTTTTTTTTTCAAGTAGTTTTCCCCTCTGTGAAATTCTAGAGGCCCGCGTATTGTGCGATGTCAGCTAGTGCACGTTATTAAAGAACCCCAGGTGGTCGAAATTTCCGGAGCCCTTCACTACGACGTCCCTCATAGCATGAGTCGCTTTGGGACGTTAAACCCCATAAACCATAAACCGACTTCATCACTGCCTCTGCGGGTCCAAACAGAAGCAGACACAAACCTATGTTCTTCGGCACAGCCGAACTGTTCCCTTTAATATTGTTCAAGACTGTACATTCATGCACTCATCTCCCAGCCTTCTCTCGCATCGAGCTCACCCAGTTCTCGCAACGCTGAATGGATGTCGAACGAGTGTTCTTCGGCACAGCCGTACTGTTCCCTTTAATATTGTTCAAGACTGTACATTCACTCACTCATATCCCAGCTTTCTCTCGCGTTTAGCCCACACAGTTCTCGCAACGCTGAATGGAAGTCGAACGAAAAAAAAAAAAAAACAAGCCGGCGTTCGCTAAGTCAGGGTCGACCCCCCCCCCCCCCAATGCCGGAGTGTACTTCAAAGTCCACTTGGCCGGCCGGCCGGCCGCTCGGTGGCCTACATTCTACGCTCCCCGGCTTCGCTCGCTCGCCAGCGGGCCTTGCGGCTCCGCGGCGCGGCTTCACACGAGCGCGCCCATAATCGAATGTAAATTAAATACACGACCGCCGCCGCCGAAGCCGCCGGAGCGCGATGCGGTGTTCCCTGGGGCGTGGCTCGTCCGCGCGCGATCGAGATCACAGCAGAACAAACACGAATAAGGCTTCGGGAAACAAACTTTCTCACGACGAGCGCTTCCCGCCGGTGCCGGAAGAGGCGAAACGCGCCATCCGGTAGTGAGCCGCCTAATAAAAAGAGGACACGGTGGGTGCTACAGTGAAAGCAGAGATCGTCACCAAGGTGGCGCTGACAGCTCAGATTTGAGTAGGTTTATGATTGGTTCGGTCGAGAAGCTTGTACAGCGGGAGACGAGACGGACACAGAGAACAGCTCAGTCACGTTTTTTGTGAAGTGTGTGTTTAGTTTTGTGCTATAAGCTTCGCGATGCTAAGTATGCAATCTAAGTGAAAACTGCGAGAGAACGAGACAAGGTATACAGAGGAAAAGGCGCCTCAACGGCTGCACAATTTTAGTCTACGGTATATTGGGGCGGAAAAGGGGGGGGGGGGGGGTCCTCACGATACGATTAGCTGCCACGTGCACGATAGACAGGTGAGATGTACTGTGTTTCTCAGGAACAACGGCCGATTGTAGCGGCCTGTTTCCACACTCGACTATTGGAAAACCGTATGGTCAGTCAGAATTGTCCGTAGAGTCAAGATAGCGTACACATTGACAGTCGCCACGTAGGCAGGGCTAGCAAATTTCACATAGCCGGATTTGCACAAACGGTTACGTATACAGGAACATATACGAAAAAAGTCCGCGGCATCGTTAACGGGGTCAATAAGTGGCTCGCAACTTGTCGCTCTGAAATAGTGCGCGTTTCGTTCATTAGCATGTCCGCTACGCGTACACTGTAAACATACCCTGTAAAACACTCCACTGTAACGCACTCCGCATACGCTGTAGAACACAGAACACTCCGAAAGTACCTCTTCAAACAGAGGAGTACACGATACACCCCTATCCTGAGGAGTAGCTAACCACCTTTTCAAGTGTGCGCTACGCGACGAGCCATGTACGCCTATCTGGGTGTTTTTCTGTTTACAGTGTAGGCTGTCGACGCGTCCTAGACCTAAACATAGTAAAAAGGGATTCACTTGTCCTTTAGCGCACTCCCTTTTATAAAAGAAAGTGAACTAGAGGATAGCTTCCGCCCTTTTCACTCCCATATTCGCGTATTCGTGTGTAGAGTGCGTACGGAATGACGCGCAAATCGCGTCTATTGCGAGACCCCGTTTTCTATTGCTGCCCGGCTGAATGGCTGCGTCAGCCGACTTGCGAATGGAGACGCGACGTCTGAAGGACTCTACGTCCGGCGGCTTCCAGCGGGTGACGAAACCCGGACGGCGCAAGGTCTTACGCCTATAGCCTGTCGCCTCTATGCGGAACAGACGGAGCGCACTACACGCGGCTTACTCTCACCCGACGACGGCTGTCGTGTGTGCGGCAACGCCAATAAAGTAGGAATGCGGTAGGAGAAAAAAAGAAAAGAATAAAGAACCGGAGTAGTTGCTTGCGTAAGCGACTGGCGCAGTTCTCCCCGTAAACCGTTTTTTCCCTCTGTCGGGACGTTGCGGAAACCATCCGTACGGTCTTCCTTGGAAGGCAACGTCTGTCAACTCTATCTGCGACTCGCGCTCAGTAAACTTACATCGAGCTTAGACGGAGGAACAGGAGAAATACGGAGGTCCGAATGTTGCGCAAAACGCAAAACCCTGTCTCGCTAAAAAACCTCGCTGGCGTTGTGGAATCTCTGAAGCTAAAAGCGTTTGTCAGACGACAAGGAGGTGCTGTGTTTTGCCGTCGCCTGGAGTGTCTGAATGCCGCGTAAAGAAGGAATCGCTGAGGAGGAATACATTCGCGGACGACTGTCTACCGACTTTCCGTGCCTACGCAATACCAGCTGCAAGGGTGAGCCGGTGACTTCTTGAGATCTGCGTATGGGTCTCGGGGCTAGGTACAGAACAGCATACTTGTCGAAAACGCTCTCACCTCGTGCTCAGTGGCTTTCTTTGCTGCATATAGCCACCCAGTGTGCTCGATTTTAGAAGTACAAAAAAAAAAAAAAGAAAGCAGACGTAAAACAGATCCTCCTTCAGCTCTTGACTCATTTTGTAGAAGCCCAGTTACGTTGAAGAGAGCGCGTAAGCAATCAGCTCCTCCGCTCCGACTCGGAGGCAACAAAAAAAAAAAAAGAAAGAATATGAAAGAAAGCTGGCAATAAAGTGCACCGCGGGTGTCGTCTGCGCGCGGCTTTCGACGAACGGGCGCGGAGGAAGCAAGCGCCGTTGCAGAAAAGAAGACAGAAAGAAAGAAGACGCGATCGCCGGGGAAAAAAATAATAAAAACCGCAACACGAGCGGACGGCCCGAGTGGGTTTTTAAAAGGACAAGTAGTATGCACAAGGGGGGGGGGGGGGGGGGGGACCACGCAGGACGAGAACGATGTAAAGAAAGAGAGACAGAAAAATAGGGGAAGGAAAGAGAAAGAGAAGGCAGGACGGAGGAGCTGGAGCCGGAAGCAAGAAAGCGGTGTGCGGCTCGGTACGGTATATACGGCCGACGCAAAAAAACGGCTCCCCCGCGGGCCCTCCTCGCGCGAACGCAGCAGCCAGGCCGCGAGCCCGCGTGGGAACTATTTGGCGCCGAGCAGAGCAGCAGCGTTTGTCACCGGCGCGACAGGGACCGAGCGAGCGAGGAGACAGCGACCAGCTCGACACGGGGCCCGCTGCCCCGCATCGACTCGACTGCTCGGACACGCTCGAGCGCGTGTAGCCATCTGCGATGCGTCAAAGAAAGCTTTTTCTTTCATACTCCCTCTCTCTATCTGCGACAGGGCGATAGACAGAAGAGAAAGAAAGAAAGCTTTCTTTTTCAGAAACAGACCATCATCTAGCGTCGGGCGTAGAGGAGCGGCGATAGATTCTTCGAAAGCGGAGGCGAATGCGTTTCGTTTCGCAGTGCATCTGCGACGTGTCACGTGGTTACTTTGTGACGTGTGCGCACTGACACAAAGCGCGGGTGCGGGCGGGCTCGTCAAGAGTTGATAGTCGGCAGGACGCCTTGTCTCAGCCCAGCTGCTGACTGATGGTCGGTGACGCCACATTAATCCGCTAGACGGCGCCAGGATGTCACGGATGAGAGAAAGAGAGAAGGTGGAAGAAAATAAGAGAAAAAAAAAAGAGAAACGCATAAACAAGCAGGGAAGATAACTGAGCTGCAGTCGGGTTGGGTATACCCAGCGTGGTGGAAAGGCAAACTAATGAAGGTCTAGAGAAAACCCAGAAAGAGCGATATATATACCACCGTGCACGAGGATACGCGTAAAAGACCATAAATGCCGCGAACAGTCAATAAAATAAAACGAAAAACAACTAGGCCCACAGAAATGAATCGAGATGGCTTAAAAAACGCCTACGTGCCCTGTGGTCTAAGAAACTGAGGGCGTATATGAATAGCGTCATCTGGGGAAGCGTGACGCGAAATTACACTCCCTCAGTTCAAAGTTGTCAGTCAAAGTTGTCAGTCTGCGCTTCTAAAAGTGTCGTGAATGTGCCTCCCTTGTGTCCTAACCCTTTCGCGCAGTTAAATCTTTATTTCAGTGCGCTCTGCTGCGCATCTGCCATCCACAGTTTCTGTAAACTGCGTAAACAGGACGCGGTGAAAATGAAGGTGCTTCAGCACCTACCGAGCTGAGGCAACTGTGTGACGCGATGCGAATCAAAGCTGAGTGCGCATACATGTTCTCATTTGGCCGCTTCGCTACCTCTCACCGCGGCCACCAATCGAACCTTCGCGGCCGTTATCTGCAGCCGAAAGCCTCAGACAGATCAGCCACCGCTGCTCCCAACAACTTAACCTTGACGAAAAAAAAAAAAAAGGTTTCATTTACTTTTCGTGCAGAACAGCACCTACAGGTTGCAAGTCGGTTATCAACGCCTACTCGGACAAAAGCCCTCAAAGCTTTCAAGAAGAATCCCGTTCTCGTAATCGAGTTAGGGGTACAGACTGTGAGTCACATCGATCATGATAAATGGCGCTGTCGCGTGACGGAGTATAAGAAAAAGACCTGTTCGCGGGTGGTCCGGTGGAGAGTCACTGCAACGGCACGCGGGACAAATGTTTGTTCCTGTCCGAGTCGATATATCTGTTCGGAGGCGACAGACATGGCGTACCTCGCCTCGTCATTTTAAGGCAGCGGCAGCACTCAGCATGGAGACGACGCCACGCCACATTACCTGAGCCCACTCTGAGCTGAGGAACCGTGCATGCCAGCTGTAGACGACAGGATGTTTTAAGGCGAAAGCTTTTAATGGCTCATACTGTCGTCCGTCCTTTACCAAAGCGAGTCACACGCGTTTAACTCGGGAACCAAAAAAATATAGAAGAAAACCAATGGTTGCTTCAGATAGAGGAGGAAAAAATGAACCTAGAAGCCAAGTTTGATGACTCTAGAATTATTAGTTAATTAATTATAGGTAAAAAATGTCGAAATAGCGCGGATGTCGATATAGCCACGGGAACGGTGTGACGTCACTTCCACCGGAAGTCGTCACGGCATAGTGAAAATTGTCACAGAATGGTAAGAAAAACGTCGGATTCGTGCCAAATTAGATGTAAAAATGGGTAATTAAGCGCAATTAACACTTAAGATCCGCGAAAGTTGTATAATTTGGGTATCGATAAAGTCACGGGAACGGTGTGACGTCACTTCCACCGGAAGTCGTCCCGCATAGTGTCCTCGGCTTTCGCCTCTCAACACTTTAGTTGCCAAAGTGCCCTCGCAATTTTTATACAGGAGGCAGGTGAATTGGTGAAATGGCGTCGCGACACTGTATAGGTCATAATGAAAAAAATCCAAGAATGTTATCTTATAAGCTACCGGAGTAACTTCTACGCACAGTGGGATGTTAAGGAGTGTGGTAGTTTGTTTTAAGCACGAAATGCCTTTTAGACCCCGCTATCGGCGCGCCCCGGAGAGAGCGGAGGGAGAACACGGAGGCGAACCTAAACGAAATTTGGCGAAACTTTCAGTTCACTCCCTAAAGTGTCTACATGCTGCGCGGCCGCCGCAGCAGCGCATGCGTCGGCAACAGCGTTTCTATAAAATGTGATATGCCGCTTACTGCGCATGCGCGGGCAGCGCAGCTCATCGCAGCGTCAGACTGAAAACATTGGCGCGTCGGAACAACGTTAGCCCAAGCCATTGATGCGGAAAAAGCTACACCCTTCATTCCTTCTTTCTTTCCTTCCGTCCTTTTCTTTCCTTCCTTCCCTTCCGTCCTTTCTTTCTCTCTTTCTTTCTTTCCTTTCTTCGTTTCTCTCTTTCTTTCCTTCTATCCTTCCTTCCCCATTTCCTCCTCCTCCTCTTTCTTTCCCTCTTCCTTCCTTTCTTTCCTTCTGTCTCTATCTCTCCCATAAAAACAATTTAGGAAACGAAGAACAGACGCGTCGCAGTACGCACAGTCGCTCTAAAAATGCCGCCCCTGTAATTTCGCAGCGCTCAAGATTAGGCGCTCTATACCGACTACTACGTACCAAGAATACAGCTGTCACTACTTCGCTTGAGACGGCGGCATCATTCAGCCTCCCATTCGGTTTACGCAGCAAAACTTGTAACTCGAACACCCGGCAGTTTCGCACACTAAACTGAACCACGTAAACAGGTGCTACTCAACTAACGTTAACCGCACCTTTTTTTTTGTTACTTGGACGCGCGGTAGCTTTCTCGCTGTCGAAGCGTGTAGAAGATTACACACACTCTTACTGTTTCTTTTTCGCCGCTGATTTCAGCGCAGGCTCCTGGAAACAAAGGCTGACAGCCGGGGCAGGTTTCAGTTTAACACCTCGCCGCTCGCGCCTACAAGCAGAAAGCTACAAGCTGCTCTTTACCTAGAAGACACGAAACCAGCGAAGCGCATGCTTCCCACAACTGTATGCAGAAAAGAAAGATACATAAAAAAAAAACGGAACAAACGATAAGCATCACCGAACCAGGGAGCTACTAGCAACATCCTCCTTTCCCACGATGTCTGGGACCGCGTAGTGTGATTCACATACCAAGAGAAGAAGAGAGTCATAAAACAAAACAACAACAAAAAACAAGTACAAAAATGGCTGGCGTACAAGAAGGCAATCTCGACGAACACGGGACGGAGGACACACACACACCCGGCGGCGCTCTTCTCATGTATGTGTTCGAGCATAAGCAGAGAAAGCGGGAAAGACGGACGAAAAAGGAAAAAAAAAAAAGGAAACTACGAAAGAAGAACAGACGAAGTGTCACGCCCCCTGCCGGAGCTGCCGCCCACCGCTGTTCGACGAGGAGCAAGAACAATGCGCAGTTTAGAGCGCTCCGTCGACGCTTCACAGGTGGCGCCCGAGGCACAAACTGCTTCCCCCTTCTATGCAGCTCCGCTTTCCTCACATCCGGTCGACGAACGACAGCCGGGGAACAGGTAATTTGGACGCGACACAGCAGCTTTTCCTCGCCTCGCGTCAAGAGAAGATACCGAAGGCGAGCTTGACGCGAGGCGAACGCTTACAGCGGTCGAGGGAAGCTGGAACAATTTGGGCGTCTTTTCGAAGCGCGCCTCTTCTGATGTGTTCCTCCCATACCGTCTCCAAAGGGATGGGAACGGATAGAAAAGGAGAGGACTTTTGCTTTTCACAGCGAATGCCGAATTTCTAAAGAAAGTAAAGAGGGCGCTACTGCTCCTAATGGCCCGTGCTCTCCGTCTGTGCCCACCTTCTCACGCGTCTTTGTTTCGTCTTCCAGCGTTTGCGTTCCATTTGCGCTAAGCGTGGCGCCTCAATGGTGGCACCAGTCACCACGAGATCGGAGCACTGAGCTTACATCACAAGTAGGGGTGTGCGAATATCAAAATTTTCGAATACGAATCGAATACTTGATTCCGAATATCGAATCGAATATCGAATAATCAAGGACAGACGCATTTAACCACTACAAAACATTTATTTGACCACCCAAGAACATCACAGTTCAACTATCGATGATTAAATGAACACAAAAGGTGTGTGTGGCTGCACAAAAAGTATCAAGGTGTCGAACATTATTCTTAGAAGAGTGGAAATATCCGAGAGGACGGCTAGTACACAGCATTCATTAAGGCTAGCTTTCCATCAGCACAAAAGCGCGTTGCTGGGATGAACATAAAAGGTTGTCGTAAAAGAAAACCAGCTGCTTCACATGGTCAGGCAGAAGTAGTTCCCTTCTAGCTGAAACGACTCCTTCAGCCACAGAAAATGTCCTCTCACTTGGTACTGACCTGGCACGTATTGCGAGGTACTTCGTGCCCTCTCTCTCTCTGACCATAGCAGCTTCGCAGGTATAGCCACAAAAAGCTCACCAGCGCAGTCAGCTACGGCTTGGCCCTTGGAGGAAGGAAAAATTTTCCTTCCTCGAAGAAAAAATTCGAAGGAAAAATTTTCCTTCGTCCATGCGCATTGCTCTGGGCGCCGCCGTGTTGTTATGTCTCTGTCGATAGGGCTTGCGGACCGAAATGAACGCCGGTGCTCACAATGAATATTCGGCCAGATACGAATATTCGCGCCGGGTCGAATATTCGAAAGAACACGAATACTTGTATTTCGAATCGAACGCGAATACTAAAAATATAATATTCGAAATATATTCGAAAATTTCGAATATTCGCACACCCCTAATCACAAGCCTTCTCCCTCTCTTTGCTCATTTTTTTTTATTTTGCTCGGTATGTTGAGTGCTGCCTCAAGGCATAAAAGGGAACAGGTTAGCGGAGTGAATGAAGTGCAACTAAAGGCTGAAATGGGGTCCTTGAGCTTTGTTGTTAGCCGGTTAACATCGGGGGGTGTTCTTGAAAACTGCTCCAGAAAACTCTCCAAGTCTGCGGCACCTTGCACCAACACGGCACACCCATTACTTCGACAATGGTTGCTTACGTCACCGGATTACGCATCCAGATGAAATTAAGAGCCGGTCTGACTTCGGCGTTCAAGTAGGTGGCCTACTTCAAGGCAGAACCGTGCACTTACCTCCAGTGCATAACACACGTGCATTTGTAACTGCATTGCAAGCGCCTGAACCACAGAGCAAGTGCCTATGACACTATAGTGACTATGGAACTATGGTGACTATGGAACATAGTGACTATGGAACTATAGTAGCACTATAGAAGACGAGCACAGCGCTGTGTTTCTCTTCCTTCCCGTTCTTCTCCCTTTCTGTGGCCTAGTGCCTTTGTACTGAATACTATTAACTTTATTCCAGAACAGTGGAAGTGCCTGTAGAACTACAATGCAAGTGCCTGAGGCAGAGCGCAAGATCCTCTGACACTACATTGCGCGCGAGTTCAAGTACCAGCAGCACAGATCAAGTGCTTCCGGCGCGGAGCGCAGTACTCTACCGCCACCTGCCGTCACGTGATATAGGTGAGGTTGGGCCGCAAGGGGTCACGTAGGCCTCGAAGTTAGCCTTCTCGCGAGGTGGCAGTATCAGTATCGCTATCCCTCCTTCGCCCCGCAGGCTGGTGAACAGTCCAAGATTTCAGCACCCTTCGTTTCTTGCTCAGGTAAGCAGCGTCCACATCGCAAGAAGGACCCAGAGCAGTCCGCTACCACCGCCACAAAAAAACGCAGCGACAACAAACAACAACAGCAGGACCAGCAGTGGGAGGTGGGGGGGGGGGGGGGGGGGGGAGAAGTGGTCGGCGTTCCCTCAGACCAAATTCGCTTCCGCGCGCAAGGCACGGCCGCCGCCGAGAAAACACGTCCGCCGCGTTTCGTGGCCCCCGTTGTTTCGCCCACCGCGCGCGGCCTGGGAACCGGTTTCCACACCCCTCCTACCGTGGACGCCGGCCATCGTTAGGGGCAGCAACGCCCTGCTCCCGCCGCTGCTAGCTCCTGCTGGTGTGTGTGTGTGTGTGGGGGGGGGGGGGGGGGGGTCCGATCGCGCGCGCATGGCGGCGGCGGCCCAGGAACTCGCGGTCTTCGTTGCGGAACTCGAGGGCGTCCAGCTGCTGTAGTGCAGTAAGCGCGCCAGCAGAGAGCTGGCTAGCCTCTAGCACTGTGAACCCGCGATCTCCTCCGATACGTGGGAGTCGGCGCGGTTAAGAGCTTGCGATTATCAAGGCCTCGTTGAGTAGAACCTAAGCGAAGTCTGCTTTTCTGGTTCTTTCAAATAACGAAGTGCCACTGCAAAATTTCATTTCATTTTTGTTTTTCATAGTTTTCTGTGAACAGAAAGCTAAAGGATCGGGGACAAAAGGTACTGTGTACCTTTGGTTTATGGGGTTTAACGTCCCAAAGCGACTCAGGTTATGAGGGATGCCGTAGTGAAGGGCTCCGGAAATTTCGACCACCTGGGGTTCTTTAACGTGCACTGACATCGCACAGTACACGGGCCTCTAGAATTTCTCCGCCAAAGAAATTCTAGCCGCCGCGGCCGGGATCGAACCCGCGTCTTTCGGGACAGCAGCCGAGCACCATAACCGCTGAGCCACCGCGGCGGCTACTGTGTACCTGACTAGGTCCCTAAACCCTTACTTTGTACGGAAACAGTGCAATTTTCGGAACAAAAATTACAAACTTCGAACTTAGGGAATTCAGAACTGAGCAACTACAAATACAGCACTAAATGAACATTAAGTACAGATTTAATAAAGGAGCATACAACTAACATGTAATGCTTCAAGCAAAACAGTAATAGAACTAATCAACAAAGCAGACATAATTCACCATGTAAAACAACACACACAGGTCTTGTACGAAAAGGGATCATGCATTCATAAATTCAAAACTAACGAAGCGGCACCTGCAGAATAACGACGCGCCTGTGCTGACACTGTGCAATACGCGGCGAAGTTTAGAGAGCTCGCCCTGCATTCAACGCCGTGCTTCCAACACAAGACTGAAAGCTGTTGAACTAACTGGTCGGCAAACAGCGTATTCATTTATTTGTTCGTCAGTGAATGGTGAAGCATCCCTACATGTTTCCACTAGCGCCATCTAGAGAACACGACAAGGCGCACTGTCACGAAGACCCGTCCAGAAACCATCAATGAGTGCTTGCTCCTGCGCGGTTGAAGTCCGCGATTTATTAAAGACTTGTGCTTAGACTACGAGTACTACAAGCCTCACAGAACCTTCCGACTAAGAATTTCTGCAGAACAACTAAGATAGCCTGCTGGCTAAGTGGAATATCTAAAATAAAGACGACAAACAGGGCTCGGGCGGTTCATTCCCACCAGGAGCTCGCTGTGTTCAGGGAACGCATTCGAGAAATACGGCAGGAAGCTGATTTCGAATAGCCTCATATGCATTTTTATGCGTTGAACTCAGGGCAATAGATGAAACGAGCTCCGGCATTCCGGACGGACGAAGCCATTGATTTCTTTTGCCACTAGTGTAGCAGGGCGCCCCTCATTTATGTGCAGGGAGGGACCCCGAGGTAAGCTGATCTCGAAATGACGACTTCCACACTCCTCCTAGAAATCTCAGCTTTTCTCCGCGTTTGGACACCAGAGCGAAATCATTGGTCCGTCCAGATTTTTTTTTTGTTCTCATTTTTGACCTCTTCGTCGAACGAAGCCCCAAAATCCAGAAATCCTAAGCAAGATGAACGCTATGAAACGTCTTCGGTGAACGGCCGCCTTCGTGCCTCAAAAGCAGCAGCTGACCGCGCAGAAAACGTGAGAAGGCCGGACACTCGACACCGGTAGCTGGTCGCCGCAAATCCCAAGCAAAAACAACTCCCAGGGTCACCGCTCAAGCGCGGCGAAGAGATATGCCACTGATTACATAAACCAGAGCGGCGCGTTGGAAAGACTTGACAGGCCGAAAACAGCATCGGGTCGTCTTGTGTCAAGGTCGGTGGCAATAGCGGCCCCAGCGAATGAGAAAAAGTTCAGTGGAACACGTGACCGACGCCTTTTTCAAGATAGGAAAACAAGGATGTAAATGCACTAAATGCCTCTCTTCTTCATACCCAGAACCCCACAACAAGTGGAACTAAAGTTGTCTATCGACTGGCACCCTTCCTTCGCCACATCGGCGACCTCCACTTCAAATACGGCATTTCAAAAGCGAGCGGGCTTGCGTCTGTATTCGTGGCACAGTCCCTGTAGCCCACATTCGGGTATCCCTCCCACATCTGTTTGTGTGAAAATTATTTGTTAGCAATTTTTTTCAGCGAAGAATATTCTCGAACTTGACCCTTACCGACGGAACCCGAACCACGACTCGACTAGCCAAAGACGCCGGCTGCAGCGAATGCTTTCACCAGAATGAAATCGCGAAAAGCACAAACCGCATAAGAAACGTGTTCTCGTGCCGACAGGCTACTTTCATCGAGGTCTACGTTATAGCTGTGCTCAAGGGCTTTCAACCACCGGGGGAATCTGCGTACTTTTTAAGATGCACATAAAGTCCCCTAGGGTTCTGCTAACACTAAACATCACAACTTCGTCCATCTGACATTTAACAATGACCTTGGGAGGCAGGAAAAAGAGTAGTGTGGGTTGGAGAACAACCGCGAGTTACTCATAGTCAAATCAATCAATCAATAAGAGGAAATAAAATGCGCGGGGCACGAATGCGGAGAACTTAGAACTATGCCCCCTTGGGGCAAAGGAGATGTTTAAAACGGAGCAGTACACGACAGAGTGAGGCAGGCGGGTGAGGTTAGGGAGTTTTCGAGGACAGGGCGGCCACAACTGGCTCAAAATAAGGAGATCAGTGGGGGAAACATGTGCAGCGGAGATATGAGGACTGATGATGATGATGACACAACACACACTACCAAATGTATCATCATCATTACTGCGGTAAGAAAGCGAAGACTGCAGGGAGCTCTTCAAGGCTCGTGTTACGAATAAATTCTCAAGCTGAAGTTTCCCCTTGATTGTTTCGTTTTCTTCACGCGTCGTCCTGGATAAGTCTCGGCCTTGTAAGAGGGCGCTGCGGGCGGATCTAACGCCACCGAAGAAGGCATAACAATGCAACGAAAGGGAGAGTGCCTCTACTGCGAGGGGGAGAGAGATCGACGGGCAAAATCCAAGCGGCCTGAGGACACGCTGTACCTGAAGCGAACACGTGCAACGCACACTCGAATTCGTACTCAATAGATTCCCGCCTTTTTCTTTTTTTTTTCGCTGCCTTATCTACACAGCCGGCGGTCTTACGTGCAGGCAGATGCGCAAAGGGCAGCTGTCACGAGATGAGGAGCAAAACCTTGACTACAGATAATCGGTAAGGCAGACAACGGAAGCCTCACAAAGATTTGCCGCTCCTATAGTAGGTCGCCTTACGCAGCAACCGTACAGGAAAGGGGGCGGGCGATCTTGCACTGAGAAACGCGAAGCCTGTCCAGATTAGAGACCCTCGACATGAAAGCGTAATCGCACCGGAGAGATTCCCACATCCTCAAGAACCGAATGGACGCAGAAAGCACTGGACGAGCTCAACAGCGCTTCTATAGACGGTGCAGGTACTTTATGAATAAAAAAAAATCTAGCAAGTAAGAATAGCAAGAAACTCATTTTTTCATCATCCTCACCCGCCGCGGTGGCTCAGTGGTAAGGCGCTCGCCTACCGAGCCGGAGTACCCGGGTTCGAACCCGACCGCGGCGGCCGCGTTTCGATGGAGGCGAAACGCAAGAGGCGCCCGTGTGCTGTGCGATGTCAGTGCACGTTAAAGATCCCCAGGTGGTCGAAATGATTCCGGAGACCTCCACTACGGCACCTCTTTCTCTCTTTCACTACTACCTTCCTCCATTGCCTTACGGCGCGGTTTAGGTGTCCGCCCAGATATGTGAGACAGATACTGCGCAATTTCCTTTTCTCAAAAACCAAATTATTTCATCATCCTTCTTGACCAAGCAGGATAACAATCCATACGAGGTCAACTTCAGAACGTTTCCTAACGAAGCCGTTTACCACGGGAAAAGTACCGTACTACACACAGCTACTAGAGCAAAACGAAAGTCGCTTACAAATCCAACTGTCTTCCTACCGTGCGTTCCTTAGATAAGCGAGCGGCTCCCACCGCTCACTCTAAAATTCCCGGAGCATTGTGTTTCGCGGTTGCAGCAGTGCTATAACCTTGCGCTCGGTTTTCCATTGCGCAACAACCCAATACACGGACTCAGAGCCTCAAAACTCGCATTCGCAACGCGTTCTTCGGACGCCGCTGTCTTCCCACTGAAAGAAACCTAGCCACGAATGAGAGAGAAAGAAAGATAGAGAGAGAGAGGGCAAGAAAAGTTAGTCGGGAGAGGGCAGAAACAAAGGGGCGACTCGGACCGACCGGCCCCGCCGAAGGAGCAGCAGCAGCAGCAGCAGCAACAGGCTCCTACGCCGCAAGCGGCCGCTCCACACCGCCCGCTAATCTGCACAGCCGGTCACGATAAACTTTGCCGCGGTGGCCCACGGTAGTGGCGGCGGCTCGCACAAAGTTTCGCCGCCGGTTTCGACCGGGGGGCGGGCGCGAAAGAGAGTGAGGAGGAAGTAAAAAGAGAGAAAGGAGGTAAAGAAAGGGGGAAGGAGCCAAGATCGCGGGACCGCTTTCGGCCGCGCGGCGGCTTTGGGCCCGTCCGCATTGTTTATCGCGCAAGCCGCGCTGGACAGCCGAGACAATGAGCGCGCCTTGATGACGGCGACGCGCGGTGAAGGAGGCCCGTCCTTACGTATGCAGGCATCCGGCCGCCGCCGCTATGCTTGGGTCAGCGCTCCCTGTCAGCGACGCCGCTGGTGCGGTGACGCGACCCCTCCCCTGCTTCTTCACCTCGGGGGTGCGCGGCTCAGCGGGGGAAGCCGCGTGTACTGCGGAAGAAAGTTGAGACGACGCCCCCACCGCCCTCGTCGCAAACGTGCTCCCGTGGAAAAAGCCGCGACGCACGCAACGGCCTTTCCGAGGGCGCTAGGACCGCTTTGATGTAGCGCTGGGGTCGTTACGTGCAGGAAACTTTGAGGAAAGTAAAGGTGCTGTAAGTTTCGCGCTCTACGTGGGCACCTGAAAAGCGCGGAGAGCAAGGAAGATAGATAAGGCACTGCTAAACGCCTTGTATTGTACTATGTATTGTAAGGTGGTAGACGGAAGTCGTATATGGTACAGATTTGACATTTGCGTTCAGTAGAGCATCACCAGCAGTCTTTTTTTTTTTTTTTGCAAGGGCCAACAAAACAAACTCGATTTTTCAGGAATCGTAGCAGTAAACGTTTTTGAACCCCGCTGTACGTGAGTGAGCTCTTTGCGTGAAAGCTTCTCTGAGACAAGAAGTCGGCTCAACCTGTGTCAACTACAGCCCGTATGGAGGCCAGGGAAGAGGCTCTGGAAAATACAGGTGGCTCCAACACAAAAGGGAACACGTTATCCGCATTCAACCTATTATCTTGGGGCAAGTATGACTAGAAAACACTTTCTTTCGATTGTTATGTATAGTATTTTTACTCATGGATGATGGATGCCCATGAGACGTTTTCAACTTCAGTGTAGAAGTAACAACATAACGGATTGTTTGCGCGCAAACTGAGTGTCCTATTTAACATTGAAGCTACCTGCATCTTCAGCAACCACGGCGTCGGCAATATGCATGCAACACAGAAAAAGGAAATAAAAATACAGCTTCTGGATTTTACGTCTATAAAGCAACGAAGGGCGGTTAAGCAAACTGCTCCAAACAAGCGAGGCGCTATAGACTTCTTATAGACTCTAATGCCTCCCTACAGATATTTGCTTTCTTTATTCATAGTCTATAGACAAAAGCCTATTAAAAGTGTATCACCATAAATTTATCGACTGTATACAGAATTTGTATTGCCTATAGAGTGCTCTCTAGGATTTGTCTATACAGTTTATAGAGAGAAGTCTATGGACAGTCAAATTTTTTTTTTTTTTTTGTACGGGATCGAATTTGCAGGCAAGCACAATAGAAGTGGGGAATATAGGAGGCGCCGGTCCAGCGCTCAGAGTATCGCCTCGCATGGGAACTCAGCTGGCCACCGCGGACGTTTCCCAATCTGATGCCAGCGCGCGCGCGGGTACCGATAAAGGACGTCGGGATCCTTATCGCCGGCCGCCGTCAAGTAGCGGCGCTATCGGCGGCTCACCGCAAAGCACTCGGTCGCAAAGCAGCTGGAAGACCGGGAGAACTCTCGCCGTGTCGGAACAAGAAATGCTGACAAACAGACGCTTTCGCGTCGAGTGCGCTCTGCACTTGACGCATTGGGCTTGGGTCCGAGCCACCTTAAACAACGTGGTAGACATCTGAAAGTTCCGCTCTTGGCGGCTACTATCACTTTGCTGAGCCGCGGCCTCAAAGGCCGCCATTTTGAAAGATGCTACCGGACTGAGTCACCCTTGAAAGTTGTGCCGTGCACCTGCAGTCCATTCGTCTCCTTGCAAAAACCACGCGGTCGGCCTTTCGTTGTGAAGTACGACACCTTTTACCGGTATAAAAGTCCCTCGTGAGCGAGAATAGTTTGCGGGAAGTATAGGAGGCAAGACTTTTTAAAAACTCTTTGGACAATGAGAAAAGTTTCTTTTCAGAATAAGTGTCTTCGTCGCTGCACCTGCCTCAATGAATCAATGCAGATTTTTTCCCTACAAGCAACTTGCAGTCGCCTAAAAGCGATATAACTGCATACTGGGACTTTGTCCGAACTAAAAGGCATCGTTGTATTGCTCTTGTATTACCGCGGGGTTGAAACTAGTAAAGGTAAAAATCACATAGGAGTTCAAAATGCGAACGCAAGTACTACTCTTTCGATAGCACTCTGGGCCAGATGTCTCAGACATGGCTCACAGTACTAGGAAGGACGTCTTTTGCCTCAATTGAGGACGAAAAATGAACAAAGAAACACTGAAGCACCTCAAAGAGCGCAGCGCGCTTATCGCCTGAATGATACTGTTATTAAAAGGTCGCGAGCAACTTTGCTAACAAGGCTATAGCGTTCAAGTTAGATATATCGGCATGGCCAGGAAGTCGGGTATAAATTTCGGCCAACGTCGGAGTTTTAATGCAGAGCCCATTCGATTTCCCGAGCCGATTGCAGATATCGCGGCTTATTCCACTTACTCCTCTTGCGATGCGGTCTCTTCATTGTGCAAGCGATCTGCTCCTAGTTTTCTTTGCACCTGACAGTCTGCCTTTCGCATCTCTTACCTTACGCTCGACCAACAGGAACTGCAGATTTATTTGTTACGCAAAAAAGTGAAACACGTGGGTGTTTCGCACCGGCGCCATTCTGACAGGCTAGCAAATGTTTACTTACAAACAGAAGTCACAAATATTGCGCAGCACCATCAAACTACGCAGGGAAACGAGCGGCGCGGTAGTGTGGCATTATCATTTTGCACTTTTCCCGTGCCAAAACATCCGACGAATACCTCAGAACGCATGAAATTGCGCAAATGCCCAGAAGTGCTACAAGCCGCAAACGCGAAGTGTTCTTTTGCGATGAAGTGGTTGTCTAGGGCACCCTAGACAATTTCTTTGTGCATGACTAGTGGTTCACGTCGTATGCCTCAAATAGCTATGAAAGGGTCCGGTAAGCAGTTAAAAACATCGCGAGCTCGCGCTTGACCACGCCGTTCAAGCGCTCTAAACACATCACTGCAGCGCGGTGCGTTTTTCAAGCGAAGAAAGATTCGGCGCTACCCTCTCATTTCGCTCTCTCCGTTCAGTCTTTGCAGACGAGGGGAGAGGGACGCTGACAGACACGCGCGAAGCCCGCGTAGACCGAGAAACACGGCACGCCACAGAACCCGGAGCGTGACTCACGGCCCAAGCACTCGCGACGGATTGGAACGCCGAGCTGACGGCGAGACGGGAACAGACGCCGCACAGATGTGTGAGGAGCGCATCCCCAGCGTGTGCGGGGTTCCAAAACAGTGCCAGTTGGCAGATAATTCCGCGCCTCCCGAGATGAAGCTAGCACGGCGGGCGAAACTTCTTGGCACCCCGAAAACAAGACGAAAGAACCGTAGAACCGGTGGTGATGAGTAGTACGCGGCGCTGTAGAAGCTGCAGTCATACAAACACAGTGCGAGTGGATTAATTAAACGAAACGCGTTGCATAAACTACGCGCCTCGTGCCAATGTTCACACTAACGGCTGCTAAGTTTACGAAAACCATGCACGGTCTCGCATTCGGTGATGAATTCCACATTGCAGAACGCCAATGTTGTTGAATACCTATGACGTCCACGATCGTTGAATTAAACCAAGAGAACGACACAAACACACACATAAACACACAGAAAAGAATCTCACCAGGTATGCAAGAAGCATCTAAGGTTGAACCAGTCGTTGTTATCCCAGAGCCGCACACTTGTGACAGAAAGAAGCCCGTGACCGCCGATCAAATCCTGGTCACACTTGCGTCCCGGCGAATCGGTTGCAACGGAAACCGGCCGATAAACTCTCAGTCGAGTTTCACTGTCATGCTGGTCGATTCAAAGACGCGCAGCGATCAGCGGCTATCGTCACGCACCGCAAATGCCCGCAGGTGGCCGGCTACCTGTTGTGCGTGTCCCACCTTTCTCCGCTGGGCGAATTCACCGGAGGCGTGCGTATAAACAGTAGCAACGCGATCCCCTCCTCGTTTAAAAAGCCGAAGATCGCGTCACTGATCACGCACCCACTGTCACACACTCGCAGCACGATTCCAACAAGAGACGACGGTCAACTAAGCCCTCTGGCGTGAGGCACTGGACGAGGGTCCTGAACAGGCGTGCTTCGGAAACAACGCAACGCGCTTCGCTCCACAGGTCAGGCGAACCGACAGCGCTCCCCACTCGAAGAACCCGCGCTCCACGGAGTACAAACGGCCGGCGAAGCACGGCCGAGAGCAGCGTCTGATCCGAACACGGCGCGCGCGAAGCGACCGCGAGAGGCGCCATCGCTCCGGCCGCTACCTCCTCTCCCGAACGGCGCGCACTCTCCGCCAATGGGAGGGCGAGATTGAAAAAGACGCTCCGCACTCGCCGATCCGATTGGAGGAGGGGGTGCCCTTTCTCTCGCTCCGCATCCCGGAGCCGCACGCTATGGCGAGCGAAGCAACAGAAGGCAAGCGGGCACGCCAGAAGAAGAAGCACCGCGGGCAGCGTCTGGTTCTGCCTCGCCTGTCTACCGGGGGCACGGCTTGCTTTGCCTTCGCTTTTATTTTTGCTGCCCTAGCCGATACCCAGGGCGAGAAAGTGGTCCCCCTTCGCCTGGAGCTCCCAGCGCTCCCGTTCATGCGCTTGCTTCGCGATCTGTTCTCTTGTTTGGCTTCGCGCGCGAAGACCCCGCCGCCTGATTTCCCCGGACCGCGTCGTCTCGAAGTGGCAGAAAACACTATGGCGTCGTCCAGGTTAATCAAGCAGACATGCGTCTCCCGTCCTGCCCTCCCTCCCTGCCTCGCGCGCTGCGGTCTCCGAGCTCCCTGGCCGGTCTTTTTGGGGCCGGCCACTCGGGTCCGGAAATGAAAACGTGTTGCTCCGGTAGCCGCCGAGGTTTCTGCACACGCCGGGAGTCATATCGCGGCGCCCGTCGTCGGCTCGCTAGTCGTCGATCCTCGTTTTGGAGCCCGTCATCTCCCGTCGCTGTGACAGCAGAGCGGGCACGCTTTTCGGGGTGTTGGGTGGGGGGCTAATAATGCGAGCGGGGAAAGCCCCGTCTGGCCCAGAGGCGGAAAGGCGTCAATCAGCGTGACGTTCGCTCGCCAGGATTGCGAGGTCACCTGAAGCGTTTGTCTTGGCAGAATGCGAGAAGGCGCCGTCACGGAGAAAGAGTCCGCAGAAGATGATTTTTTTTTATCTTCTTTGTTTGCTAAGACGCATACGTATCAACTGGGCCAGGTTGCCAGCTGCGCCTGAAGTGGCCGCAGTGGCGCAACGAGACCAACGACAGTCACGTACCAGCTTCATCACTGACCGGTCGCGAGGATAACGCATTGCAGAGCTGCAGTGGCGAGTAGCTGCGTCTGTTCGGGGTTACTGAAGAATTTGTGATCAACTGTGCACGCCCAGTTCGCTTCCCGCGTGGCCGTTTCGCGTACAATTTTCTTTTCGGCTCACGCAACTGCACGAATCGAGTGACTCAGCAATTAGTAAGGACTCTGTAATCTGCTGACACGGCGGATCAGCGAGTACAGCCTGTCCGTTCTATAATGGTATCACCGAAGAACAGATCAAACGACCCCATATACAGGGCGTTTCACCTAAGATGTTAAGCAATTTAATCTTTTATTTTTCAGTTAGAAGACCGTTTTGTTCGGCAACCCACTGTTAGCGGTGCAGTACAACCGAATACAGCTAAGGCTAGCTTGCTGGCTAGCAGCCTGGTTAAATAATATCCAAATTAACTTTGGAACTATTACTGTTCCGTAGCCCACCGTAAGTAATACGCCGATCAGTTTTTACAATTTAGAAAACATGGTTATCCTCGGCGTCATGGCCGAACAAATTTTTGTTACATCGCGCTAAAATACGTGCGCTTTCGAGCAGTTTGTGGACAAAGCAACATCGCCAGTGCACATTCAAGTTGTACTCTCTGTTCCACCGTGCCAGCAGATTACCGAGTCCTTATTAATTGCTGAGTCGCTCACCGCACAAAAATGTTTTCCGTTACAGCGGCATATTAGGCTGTAAGCTATCGGCACTAACCCCTTCTGAAAATTTACATACGATGAGTCCCGTACTTCCATACTTTTCCATATAAATTTAATGGAGTCGGTATGGACTGTATGGAAAGCACATTTAAAAGCTTATGGATACCATATGACGTCATGTACACTGCATGGACATTATGTGGAACGCTTGTGGACTTCGTAGCGATAAGATATGGATTTCCATATATTTTTCCATAGCTTATGGACTCCGTATTCCGATAAGTCCAAACGAGCAGCTCATATGCAACGTTTCAGTAGGGACATCTTTAATTTCTCATCACGACGTCAGCGATTCACACCTGTTGAAGCGAATCTGTTCAGCTTCATAACACTCTCCAACCGTTTTCCGCTGAAAAACAATGCTTTGCTTGGATTGACCGGAATTAGACATATACGTACTACAACTATATACGGACATTCAAGAACAACTGCTGAGTATATCTTGGTCCGGATTAAAATAACTTAATCGTTCAACGATATCGGACCAGGCGAGCTTGTGCGTTCTTCCCGAATACTTCACTTATATCTGAGCTTCGCATTCATTTCACCTCACTGCAACGTTTCATACGAGTTGCTCGTCTGAAATTATGGGAATACGGAGCCTATATCATGTGGAAAAATATATAGACATGAGTACATTTTTTTGTACGGAGTCCATAAACTTTACATTATGTTTCCGTATAGCTTCCACAAACAGTGCATGATGTCATATGGAGTCCGTAAGTTTCCATACGTTCTTTTCATAAAGTCTATGCCGACTCCATACGGCCTGTATATAATCGATATGGAAATATGTGGCATTATGGGACTCGCATCGTGGAAACTCTCAGTAGGGCACTGTGGACATTAATGTCACGATACACCTGTGCACTCTACACACGAATACGCCGATATGGGAGTAAAAAGATAACTTGTAGTACTTATCATAGTGATTTGAGGCAGTTAGAGTTCGGAGGAGGCTTTTAATTAAACGCTTCACCGAAGGCCCTGAAGTAAGCAAACAGAGGAAGTTGAAACCTCGGTTAAAATATCCGTTAATGCTTGAACATGTTTTGAAGAGGAAATTTGTTTCCGTTGCCAATCTTGACTAATATACGTATTTTTAGTGGCGGAAGTTTACCCCATGGCTTGGCCAGCATATACCCTGCTCCTTTCGTGTTTAGTGAATATACTTCATGATTTCCGAAACGCCGCATAGTCGACATAAACGAACACACACCTACAGAACTCGGGCTATGTATAATTCCAACTGTCGTTTCCTTTTGCAATGCATATACCGCCTGTATACACAATAGTAACAAAACAAAAATAATAGGAGGCGTCAGCAACAAGCAGTTCTTAAAGAGCTACCTGCAAAGCGTATTTACTGCATTTCGAAATCTAGACGCCACTGGCTCGTGCGGTGCCTTTCTTATTGATGACCGCATGGGTTAGGCTTTAAATTTGGTATTGAATTTATTTTCGCCTCGTTATTTTTGTTTTGTACGGGGCGCACACTTGTTACAGGTTTCATTTTTATTCAATAGAGATAAACGATTTTCTATAGCTTCAGAGCACCGCTATAGGTCGGGTTGTGTGTAGCTGGGCGGATACGCCATTCCAGCATGTTTGGGAATGTGATTTCGTTAACGAGATTAAATGTTCTAATTAGCTTTCTATTTAACCTCTCCTAACTATTCTGTATTAAAAAAAATAAATACTCTATGCATATATGCACATTCGAGAATGAAACTACAGAGTGTTGAAGACAACGCGAATCCCACCCGTACCTTTTCCTTGCTCTCGTCTTTTTGCGTACGACGGTGGAAACACGCATTAAAAACCCTTCGTCGGGCGACCCAGGGTCTTGCGCTTAAGCCGAACCTTTTGTTTTGGTATACGCCGTCTGATTTTGGACTACGTGACGGTCGACGAGTACTCCAAAGCTGTGTATGTCGCCGACTGCAAGAGATTGCCCAGTGTACCTTGCACGCTGCGAGCGATACCTTCACACGACTGCAGTGCGCTCTCACGCGGTGGAAATATTCCAGAGCTGAAGGTGATAAAAAAATAAAAAAAGGAAATAGAACATTTGCCGCGAGTTACAAACGTCGGTGGAAACTGCAGAAGCTTCCATTGCGAGATATATATAGATATACATTCGTATTGTGGGGCGCAAAGAGCACACGAAATATGCAGAGCGTCGCATGACGAGTCCGCAGACGACCGTAACGCGAGTCGGTTTTGCGGAACTTTGTCTCCGATTCCATATTGTTTCGTCTCGTGATAGGCTGGTAGCGTCTCTTGTTACTGCTGCAACTGATGACGTCATGAAAGACAAAACGCCAGCCTATGAGAAAAGAAAGCATCAACAAGCGTATTTTGTTAGCATAAAAGGCCTCTGTGCCTGTCATATATGTACGAAAGTGTAGTTGCCGTGAAATCTAGGGGGTAATAATAATAAAAAAATGACGGTATATTTGCGTAGTTAAGACGAACGTGAATTAGGTGCACTATATCACTGCATGGCCATTGTTTCTTTTATTTCTTATATTGGTTTTGTATTGTTTATTGTGGTTTTCATTTGTTATTTGTGACCTTGCTATGTGTATTGTGTGTACTGTGTATGTGTGTGTTTGAACGACATCGATGAAGCTCAGTACATTCATGACACAAGGTTTACCAGAGTTGTTCTAAGCACGCATGTAGTCAAGATTACACTTAAAGGTTACAATGACTGCCTTGTGATCCCAAAAGTAGTTTGGCACACACTAAACATTGGAAAACACTGCAACAAATTCTCAGGTGTAACAAGATGCAAATTACTCATGGCGACACACACACACACACACACACACACACACACGCACGCAGCGCTGAGGGTAACCGCGTTTTCGAAATTCTAAAAACTTATATGGATATTAATTATAGTGGGCTACACGCCTTTCAATAATGAAGAAGCCTAACAGCAAAGGTCAGAAGTTAACTATTCAATGTTGGTTAACCATCCTCGTAGTTAGCACGACTTAGATGTATTCCGGTGTACCACATCCCTGAAAATGCTATGCCGAAAAAGGTGCTTTTCTAACTCAAAAAACCTATTTTTAAAAGTTGTGTAAAATTTTAGATGAAATATCCTGCATAGTAGGCTGATATCATTCACAAAAATGTGCTCTCAAATGCAGGACGTGTTTTCCAATGATTACTCTGTCAGTTCTTCCACAACGCACGTTCTACATTTGTTATACATCCGATTATTTTTAAAAACAAATCAAAACAGGCGTTTTTGTTTGTTCAATATCTGTCATTTCTTTACATGCTTGCCGTGGATGTCTGAAAATGTGCTCTTGAGCCTCCAGCTCAAACAATGTACGCGCCTTCTTTACATGCTCATATCGTCGATTTGCTAACCCTAGCCAGAAGCATATGTACAGAGCACTTTACATCACGTTAGACCGGATTAGGATGTCGCCGAGGCTTTCCGTTGTCTAGTGGCCTATCCTCCTCCGAAGCTATACAGCTTACTCCGCGAAAAAAAGGGTGAAACCAGCTTACGAGGTTAGCGCCGAATTCGAGGTTAAGAGGATCAGAGCCAAATAACGTTAAAACTCTCGACCAAATTCGATCTATTCTCCTCCAGAATTGCTCTCCTCGCATAGTTCGCCTCTTTTTTTCACGCTAGCTTGAAGCTGGTTCGCGAAAGAAAGCAGCTGAGTGAGCGTTTTCACAGAAATTGGAAACCATCGGCAAACTTTGTCCAGGGCCACTCCTGGCAACAGCGAGTGGGTTGTTGACCGAGTAAAGATTGATATAAATATCAGGCGAAGCTATGAAAGCCCCGAAAACCTAATCGTACGCTACTAGGCCTTACAGCAAGGATACCTTTTTCTCAGAGGCTTAGACGCCATAAAAGATAAATTACAGAGATATGACGCGTAATTGAAAGTGATTGTTTCTGTGTTAATGATTTCGGCCGTGAATTTTGTGCATTGTCAAAGTGTTCTTAAACCGGTCTACTAAGGTTCTTCACCAGGCATTGAGCGGTAATATATATATATATATATATATATGTGTGTGTGTGTGTGTGTGTGTGTGTGTGTGTGTGTGTGTGTGTGTGTGTGTGTGTGTGTGTGTATGTGTATGTATGTATATATATGACAGAAGCCAACAGCCACAGAAACCAAGGGGCACAGGGGACTTCTTCTTTTTTAATTTATTTATTTAATTTGTTGTGTTGATCAATTTAGAATATTGCTGAATATGTTATCGCTTAAGGCTAATTGATTAGAAAAACAGAAGAAAAAGCAGAAGAATATATATATATATATATATATAAAACTGATTTCTTGGCAGCTGATTGATAAATATAAGATAAAGTCACCAGAAATTGAAAAACATAACAGGATTTAATTCACGACGTTTCGGCTGGAGGACCAGCCTTTTACGAGTGTATTACAGTATTCGAAACAAGCAGCTTTTACGGAATCCGCGAGGTACAGGAAAAAAGCGTAAAGCACAAATGCAAACAATGCAGTTGTGCTTTACGCGTTTTCCTGTATCTCGCGGATTCTATAAAAGCTGCTTGTTTCGAATACTGTAATACACTCGTAAAAGGCTGGTCCTCCAGCCGAAACGTCGTTAATTAAATCCTGTTATGTTTTTCAATATATATATATATGGCAGAAAACTCAAAACTACTTCCCACTGTTACTGTTAGAGTAATGTTGTTTCGTTTTATAGCGCAAGCGACCAAGGCTATCATGCGCCAACCGCTGGGTAATTTACGGTTAGAGCGGAGGCCGTTGCGTAGCTCTTTGCGTGTGCGTGCATGCGTGCGTGTGCGTAGGCTCTCCAGTACGTTGTTGGGGGTCGCTCAGCCAGCACAGAGCGGAGCAAAACCGCCCCGTGTAGGTACTGCACAGCCGGCAGCCTGCTTCTTCGCTGGCAGGATTCAAACGACACCGCGGAACGGCCGGCGTCGCATTACGCGTCGACGGTGGGGCCCGGCATTGTAGAAACAGGCAGGTTTTATCAAAGGGGGGACGTATGCGCAGTGGACGATGGGGCTGATACGATAACAAGCCACCGCTTTGCTAAAACCTTTAACGTCTGACGCGCGCAGTTGCCGTCTATAGTATACATTGCCGCAGTAACGCCGTTATAGGCTGAACACTGCCGCTGGTCAGAACACTTTGCAGTCGCGTTCGCTTTAGTTTTGACGCAAAATGGTGCGGATATCGTGCAAACTATGTACTACTTCCATCAGGTATTCATCGCGCAGGCTGGAGTGGCTCTACGCTAGTGATGCAAAACTATCGATAGTACTATCGATAGACGCGAGTCACTATCGAACCATCGATAGTAAGAAATACTATCGATAGTAGTATCGATAGTACTATCGATAATATTATCGATAGTACTATTGATAGTACTATTGATAGCCGTGTTGATACTAATTGTTATATATAGTACTATCGATACTATCAAATTAATAATATTTGCTCCAAATTAGCCTATGGTTGTCATATTTTACTAAAGGCCAGGGACTGCTTTGATCTTCCAATTCTACGCATTCTGTATTTCGCCTTTGTGCACAGTCAATTATCTTATTGCCTGGAAGCATGGGGTGGTACATATAAAACATACCTAGATCCTGTTTCTCGCCTTCAAAAACGAGCTATTCGTATGATAACTTATTCAAATAATACATACCCCAGCAGGCCACTCTTTCAGCAGCTTCGTATCTTACCCCTATCAATGGCATATAAACTGAAGATAGCTGAAATAGTAAACAATGTAATAAAATCTAACAACCCCCTGCCCCTTAGTTTATTTAGATTACCAATGAAACAAACAAGAGCTGCAACCAACAATCTATTTAATTTACCACCTTGTTACAATATGTACGGCCGGAGACTCCTAGAATACAACGGAGCCCATGTGTGGAATGAAATCCCTAATGAAGTTAAAGAAAAAAATAACTTTTCGGCATCTTTAAAACACTATTTAATTTCCATGGAAATGTAGGAATGAATTCAATTGTGTGTGTTAATCTTGAAGTTTTTTTTTTATTTTACACGTTCTGCAGTAATATTGTACTTGTTTTGTATTTGGACCCCTCACTAGCCGTAAAGGCTATGGGTCCAAACAACAGTTTGTGTACTGTTTCTGAGAATAAATAAAGAAAAAATTCAAAAAAAAAATCAACCACGCGTACCCACTGCATCCTAAACTTGGTTTCCCGAGTGTGTCGTGTGGAGGCGATGGTATGAGTAACTGACAGGACTCGCCCGTTTCCGCAGCCTACGCGTCACCGAGCTCTGCAGACGTTCCCTACGTAAAGTTGCTGGATGAAATGTTAGCGTGCGAATGTCCTGGTTGCGAAGCATGTGTGCGAAAACCATTTCTGCAGCGGTTGCGTCAGCAAACCAGCACAACTTGTGCTGTTCTTTCATCGGCCGCAGTTCCACGTATTTTTCCGAACTGTTCCAGTGCACGTTAAAGAACCCCAGCTGGTCGAAATTTACCCGGAAACCTCCAATCAGGTATCGTAAATATTTTGGTTATATCGCTGGCCAACAAATGCATAATATCAATATTGTCACTATCAATAGTCTTACCATCGACAGTTTCACTATCGATAGTCTTGCTATCGATAGCGGTACTATTGGTTGTAGTACTATCGATTGCAACACTATCGATAGTAGAATCGATAGTAGACTATCTATAATGCTATCGATAGTCTATCGATAGTAGCACTGTCGATAGTTTTTTTACACTATCGATAGTTTCAAAAAAACTAACGATACTATCGATAGTCAATTTTCCGATAGTTTTGCATCACTACTCTACGCTCTAAACACGAATACGCCCATATGGGAGTCAAAAAAGTAGTAAGCTGATCTCTGGCGTGTTGAGACGCGAAAGCCAAGGACACTATGCCGTGACGACTTCCGGTGGCTGTGACGTCCTACTGCCTATATAGATCAGAATTCTTGAACATCGCGAAATTCTCATAAAAGTGCTGCAGTTGCCCTTTAATGTAGCCAAATATTGAAATGCCGATTTCGTTTACAGTTGTGATTGGTCGGCGGAGTGATACAGGATTCCGCGGACCGTGGCCTAGCGTTACTAGCTGCTGTTTTTATAAGTTGCATCCTATACTATAGCTTCGGCCTGGAGTCAAGCTAATGGATACGCGCTCAGCTATAGTATAGTGCCAAACATTCGGACGTCTGCGTTGGGTACAAACGTCCCCCTTCAAGCACGCACACATATCACGCGCGAGAATTTCGTTGGGAATCCTGACTGAAGACTACGCTTGAAGGCGGGTCATGAGGATCAATAGGAGGTAGCCGTGAACAAAGGAAAGCTACATAATGCATTGATACTGTGGAATAACCACCACCACCCATGTAACTACCCTCTCTTGGCTTGCCGACGTGTTCCTGAGTCCCATAACCTACCGCCGGTCGCGAATTTCGTCCCCATAAGACTTCAGCGGCCACAACTGGCATTCGAACCCCTCCGAGATCAGTGGCAGCTCATCGCGTGCGGTAAGCATGTGACGACTCTGAGGCCGACTCATAATGGGACGTTTTTATCAGCTGCTTCCAACCTCCCCTTCCTCTGATTCTCCTTTTGCAGCGGCGCAGGCTTCCGCGAACGCCACGAAATGCGTGCGCAGAAACAGAAAGAAGAGCGAACGAAGAGATAAAAAAAAGGAAAGGTAGAAAGAGAGAAAGAAGGGAGTGTAAAAGAAAGAGAACCAACACGGGAAGGACGCATTTCAAGATACGCGGTGAGACAGGACGACGAGGGGTGGGCGCGGCAGCAGTCCCCGACCGGCGCAGGCCTCGACGAGCGGAGACGATTCGAGTCACGTCGCATCGCGGCTGCCGGCACCGGCGACTCGGGTTCGAGGAGAGGGTGAAAGGGAAGGGGGAGAGTGTGAGGAGGGTCGAGCAGACGAAGCGACCGCCGGTGCTGTGTGGCAGTGCGGCCCATTGTGTGGGCTGTGGGGTCCCGCTAGCTGCGTCGCCTTCCATATTACGTTACTTCACCGCCCCCCCCCCCCCCCCCCCCCCCCCCCTCTTTTTTTCCCCAGCGACGTGATCTATCCGTATGTTTAAGGTGAAGCCGGCGTGGTGGGTCCGCGCTCAAGTCCACTCCCCAATGCGAAGCCGCGGCGCCGGTCAGCAGCAATGCCGACGGGCCGCCGCCGCGAACCGTACATCCGCGTCGCGATATTTATGAACCCGCCGTGCCCGCAACGGGCCGACTGCAAGACGACGTGAGGCTGGGTGTATAGGGGTCGCTGAGGCGGACCGGCTGCTGCCGTGCGAGGTCTGCCGCGGTATTGTTTTGTCCTACGGAGTTGGCTTTGAATGCGGCCTCTCTTTTTTTCGTTTTTTTTTCTTCGTTTTGTGAGGCCCTCGTGTCAGGCTCGTTGGACGAGCCGGAGACATGCAGAAGGTGGCTGCGTGCGGCCAACTTTACGTTTGTTCTTAGGCAACAGAGACTTGCAATGACTTTTCTATTCACTTATTTAAAAGACATTGGACATCTTGATAAGCTTTAAACTCACTTGCACGTCACCTTCATGCATTCTTCATGCAGTGAACTTCGTCAGCCCATTTGACGGACTATGCACTCCATCACTCCATAGGTTACATCAATTCTCGCCATTGCATCCTTAGTACCCATTTCATGGCCGCATTTTATCTTCGTTTTTTTTTTTTACCTCTTCCACTCTGCTCTCCTTCTGTCTTTATCTCCCAAATTCCCCTCCCTACGCAGAGTAGCATGCCAGCGATTTTTAAACGCCGGCTAAATTCTCTGCTCTTTATTCTTTATACCTGCGTTTATACCTGCGTTTATACCTGCGTTTATACCTGTGTTTATACCTGTGTTTTTACCTGTGTTTTTACCTGTGTTTTTACCTGTGTTTTTACCTGTGTTTATACCTGTGTTTATACCTGTGTTTATGCTTGTGTTTATGCCTGTAATATGTTCCATGTAAAGCAGCTTCCTGCTAAAACTGTCGCCTGCTGATGTATGCGAGGGCCCTCGGCACTCTCAAGCAGTGAGAAACTGCTTTTTCGCTGAGGTGCCCCCTAACCTAGAGTTGGAAAATAAACATTGAATTGAATTGAATTAAAGAGTCTCTCTCTCTCTCTCTCAGAAGAGTTCAGGGAAAAAAAGATGAAGATAAAAAAATGCGTAGGAAATAAACAAATTAGGATGCTGTTTGCCACTGTTGAGAAGAATGTCGACATCGACGTCACGAGAACACACTACGGAAAAACGCGGATATGATGCGAATGGCTGCAGAGCGGAAGCTTTTTCCTTTCTCTTCTATGGTATCTTGGGTCTTCGAGCTCGAAAGAGTCCAAGCAAGCTTTCCGCGCCATTGTTAATGAGTTCTGCACCTCCATATACGATACATCTCAGATAAAGTATAATTAAACTCGGCAATAACATCAGTCCGAAGCGAGCGACAGACTGAAATTGATCGCCCTGCAACAACAAAAGACAAGAACAAAAAGAGAAGTAGGCGCACAGGGCAAAAAGCTGTTCTTTCAATTAACTCTCGTCCACCGAGTTGGCGCATCATTGAAGTTTAACACCCGCCTCAGAAACATGTACAAGAGGCAAACAAGGTGCACAGGACAAAGAACGGACATTTTTCGGCCCATATATTTTTCAGCAAGTATAGTTTCAACCATGTACCAACTGGATGGACTATAGGTTTGAAGGATCATCTATCATTCTATCCGTACAAGACATGCTGTTGTCACCTTCTACGTCTTTTTCTCCCTGCTCTTCTCCGGTAGTGTTTCATTTACAGACTAAGCCTGGAAGTTTACCGCCAATACCGGTTGGATAAATCTACCTTTGAAACAAGATACCAGGAGAAAAGAAGTGTGTACGATTTAAGAAAGAGCATCATAGTCAAGCCCCGAGCTCGAACAAACTATGGACATCAAAGATTAAGCTGTCAGATAGCAGATTTATTAAACAGCTATCCCGTCATTCATGCCCTATTAACCGAAAATCTTTCATTAAGCAGGTTTAAGAAAACACTGAAGGGATTATTCTTAAAGGAAGACTAGTGTGTTACGTTCATGTTTTTCTTCTTGTTTTCAATTTTATGTTCCATGTGCTTCAAGTTCGATAGTTTACATGTATTTTATGTTTGGAAGTGTTTTGTTAACATGTATTGCTAGTAGAAGTTGCTGCACTTATTCTTGTACTCCGTTCCTGTACATATTCTTGCACTGTAAAAAAATATATATGTAATAAGGGGGTTGGGGGATACAGTTTCATCTAAGACATTTCTCTGCATGTAAACTCTGTTGAAACTCTGCATGAGTGTCAAACCGCTGCTTGCCACAGGGTGGCGTGATCTCGTCAGGCACTTTTCCGCCTTTTGTCACGTCCCCCAAGACAATAGTTTTGTATTATTGTCTTGAATAAAAAAATGATTGATTGATTGATTGATTGATTGATTGCACCACGCGCCAACTCACCAGAAAAAAAAAATTGGAGTCCTCCCCTTCTGCTGTTCCTGATGACAACAGACCATCCCTCGTGCTCTGCACCTTCTTGTCTTGTCCAGGTTTGTTGAAGCTGGTGTTCAATTTTAATCTCATTCCCACTGCCCCAGATCTTCACTCTTCTAAGGCCAGAGACGTTCACGATTTATCGAACATACAGACTCCTACGCGCGCCGCCAAATCTCGACATGCCGCTCGGACAACAGCAGTCATCGACGACAACGACCTGCGCGGGGGATGGCAAAGATTGAGGTGATCCTGCCGGAGGAGGCAGCTACCGGTGTTTTGCCATACTAATGCGCGAAATGGGCGTATACCAAGAAAAAGAAAGAGAGAGAGAAAAGAAGGCACTGCCCGTTTGCAACAGGCGCCACTCATTTCCTGAGCGAGCACAAAAGGAGCTCTATAGATGCTCGAATCAGGGGCGCCGACGGTGGAAGGAAGCAAAGACTGATCGCATGGTCTGCCACGCGGAACCGCCAGCAAGCGAGGCTGGATGCTGACGGCCGGTGAAGAAGCCAGGCGCCTGCCTGCATGCTTGGCAGCTCTGTGGAAGAGAGGGAAGAGGGGGGGGGGGGGGGGGGGGGTAGAGCCTGTGGAGCCTACCCCCGCCGCCCACTCACTCGACGGGCAGCTCTTTTCGTGCCCACGCGAACGCCCGTGTGAACACAAACGTGCTGAAGCGAAATGAAGGGCAAGAAGTAAGAAAGATCGAAAGCTCGGCCAGGAGAGCACGCCTTCTGACCTGCTGCTCCAGACCGAGGTTTGAAAGGCTTCAGTGGAAGCAGAGAGGCATATTGAATGATCGCACTGAACTAAATCGATGCGCTGCTCAGTTTGTCCATAGATAAAGAGCCATGAAATTTTCATTCAAATCAGTGCGGTTACGCAATTCGTTCAAACTTATTGAAAACAAAAACTACAAAAGCCGTCAGTATGACACTTAGGCCTCCGCGGTGGCTCAGTGGTTACGGCGCTCGGCTACTGACTCGAAAGACGTGGGTTCGATCCCGGCCGCGGGGGTCGAATTTCGATTGAGGCGAAATTCTAGAGGTCCGTGCACTTTGAGATGTCAGTGCACGTTAAAGAGCCACAGGTGGTCGAAATTTCCGGAGTTCTTTACTAAGGCGTCCCTCATAACCTGAACCGCTTTAGGAGGCTAAACCACCATAAAAAAAAGTATGACAAGTGAGAGAGGCGTGCAAGTCAGACTTGAGCTTTAGACATCTCAGTTGTGGAACCAATGTCCACGGAGCATGTGACGGTGTAGACTAGTGATGATGCAGGAAAAATAATGAACTATAATCATATATTCAGACACTATAATTAGGTGCCCCCTGAACGTACGGAACATGTTGTACGTATTGCCTGCCTAGACGCACACTCGTACGACACATAAATGTCCATTACACGACAGCAAGAGAAGGAACGCCAGACAGTATCTGGGAGCAGCGGCACAACACTCGAACCTGGTTAACCATACCTGACCAAGTGCTAGGCAACAGAGAGGGTCAAGGCTTGCCCAGGAAACCATAGGCCCACTGCCGATCAAATGAACTGCACACACACCACATTAGAAGTGCTCAGGAGACCCTCACTGTCAGGGCGTCGGGGTATGACATAATGGGTATGACCTGCTTTACAGCATAGCGCAGTGTCACCTAACCAGGCACATCACCTTTCCTACGCTCCACGCCTTGTATCATAGTGCCACTGGGTTACTCCACATCTTGATATCAGGGCGATCAATCCTATAAGCTGCAGAAGAACGGCAGATTGGGCGAGTTGTTGTTCCATGGTGACATGAAAATTCAAACAGCGCTAGACAACAGGGCCAGAAAAAAGGCCGTGTGTGTCTCCTCTTTCTGGTCCTATTGCCTAGCGCTGCGAATTTTCTTGTCACCAATCCAATAAAACTGGATTGATATGGCCCAGATGTCGGCTGGTGGAGTGACGCAGCTGGTGGAATTGCCAATTTTACCAATACAACAAAACTGGTTTGATATGGTCCAGAGATCGCCTGGCGGAGTGACCCAATTGGTCGAATCGCCCAGTGTACCAATACAATGAAGTTTGATTGATTTGGCCCAGATGTCGTCTGGTGGAGTTACCTAAGCCCAGTGTACCAATACAATAAAATTTGATTGATATAGCCCAGATGTCGGCTGGTAGAGTAATCCAGCGGGCGGAAGTATCCAGTGTACCAATACAATAAAACTGGATTTATATGGTCAAGAGGTCGGCTGGTGGAGTAACCCGGTTGATGGAATTGCCTATGTACCAAGCTGATAATATTGGGCTCCTACACTAACTCGCCTCGAGAACCGTACTCCCAGTCACTGCAATAGGCGCACGCCTTCAGAGCACGAGCAAGATGTACTGGGAGCGGGACACGTGGTTGCAGCGTTGCGCTCTCGAGTTGCGCTTCATCGGTCAGCCACTGAGCAGTGCGCGCCAGCGTTCGTTTCACAAGCCCTTCATATCGAAGAACATCTGGGAGTGATAAGAGCCGTCCCGGCGTCTCCCGAAACCTGTCTCCTGCGATAGGTTTCATTGGAACGGACAGAAGCAGAGACGCGAAAGTTATGTGCGAAGCAAACACCCTGCCCCACATGTGAACATCCGTAGTCGCGGTAATGTTTCCATCACTGGCATTTTTTCCAGGGCTGTGACCGCCATCATCAAGGAGATGATAACGCTGATGCACGACCCTTCATCTCTTTTCTCAGTGACTGCTGTTTCAGAAACGTGTGCAGAGAATGCGGAGACCCAGCAGTAGTACATTGTAACACCGGAACCAATGACGTCACAACTACCGGGTCGTGTGATCCCGTTTTGGTCAACGGGACTGCGGTATCAGACACCTTTAGCATACCGCGAATCGTGTTGCCGTTACCGGTACCGGAGTACCGGGAGCCCGCGAGCTGCCAATGCGCATGCGCAAATCGCCTTAACGCCGCCAGATTGCGCCAGGTACCCGGCAGCTGGGCGCCGGCCTGCAGCATCGGGACCAATCAGCGCGTGCTCACCGGCGGTGGGCGGGCTTCCGGTATTCCGGCAACGGTAACAAGCTACATGTTATGCTAAACATGTCTATTGCTACAGCAGTCTGTGGACCAGGCTTTTTTTGTTTTGAGAGATTCAAAGTGGATTCTTTTATAAAAGGGGGGGGGGGGGGGGGGGGGGGAGGGTGTGGCAAGCCCAGCAAGAGCACTGGCAATAGAATTGAGTGGAAAGGGGGGGGGGGGGGGGCACCTGGAAGGGGAAGGGGGGCACCCTGGAACTAAATTCCAGGGGGCACCCCTCCCTTCATCGAGTGGATACATTCCTTCTGTGTGCCTGGATGCCCTCCTAGTAAGTGCTGTTAGAGAGGTACCGACCCCTACCGCTTCTGCGACCGTTCTCAGAAAGGCTGGAAACTCAGGGAGGGTTCTTGTTTTTTTTTTTTGCATCCTTACTTTACTCAATGGCTGGATCACCACGCTTTCTTGTTAGTCCCCCCCCCCCCCCCCTCTTTTTTCCCTTCCGAACAACAACAAAAACGACGTCGACAACACCGCCAACACCGCCAACAACCAACTACAGCAACTACGATAACATGAGCTACACAAGAGCGTAGGACGAAAACTCGGGCTTCTGTGCACGTGTTACCGGGAGAGAAACAAGACAATGGGCGGGTAAGAAGAAAAGAAAAGAAAAAAAAAACTCCGTGAAAGAGAGGTGAACCACGCCAGATACTCCCCTCGGTGTTCGCGTTCATTATTTGGTGTTTCTCCGCTGCCAAGCCGTGGTCAGAGCGCGCGGCGCGGCGTCCTGCATGTAGGCATTTACATGTGGCGAGCGTCTCCAGCGCACGCACGGAGCTGGCTCCCCTCGACCCCAGCGCACACTCGACGAGCGGCATGCAAAACAGCGACCGACACGAGAGGGTCGCATTCTCCCCTCCTCCTCCTCCTTCTTCGTTCCCTTTCCTCTTCGGCTGGCCGTTGCCTCTCGTATGCGTCGCCTGTCGCGACCATTCCGCGGCCACTACATCTCTTCCCCAACGTATCCTCTCCCTTATGCATGTGTGGACGCAGAACCCCAAGCACTGTGTCTGACAGAGCCGCCGCAGTTTCTGCCCTCGCCTATATACTCTACGGCTGTTAGTGCTCGTTGTGAGAAGGCGGTGGTGACAAGAAAAGTAAAAAACAACTAAGGATTGCCGAACCGACCCCTTCGTAACTAACAAAGGGAGCAGCCAACGTCGATTCGAACGTGGAGCAGCGGGGTATGCCTCCGGGGCTCGCCCTCCAAATTTCTTTTTCCCAGAGACGAGCCGCCTTTTCGCGTAGCCGGGCAAATCAAATCAAACTCTCAACGACCATTCTTTTCAATCTCATTCACTCGTTGTAAAGAAATCGCCGCTATCTTGTATTTTAGTTTATCGTTATATTCTTCTTTTTCCTCCTTTTTCTTTCTCTCTTTCTTGAGTGGAATTACACTTTCGGCCGAAGACGGTTCAAGTGCTTTCGACTCGGACAGATATGTGCGAAACCGTACGATTCGAGGAGGATTGGCTGCTTGCAGCAATGCTTGATAGAGGTCGGCCAAGTAGCTGGGATGCTCCTAAAGTATGCGCACCGCGCTAGAAGGGATGTTAGTACCTCTCTACCTTAAATTCTTCTCGCAGTGCGCAATTGCGTGCGTGATTGGCCCGTGACGACCGACGCGTAAAATGACCTCGCGCCATAAAAACTCGCAATAATCATCATTAGCAACAGCATTAGTACTCAACTGTGTGCTGCCAGTGACGTGTGCCTACGAAGCACACTACGAAGCACACAATGAGGGTAGTGTTCCTCTATCTTGCATGGAGTAAAACTGGCATGAGAGATTCAAGGTGATAGTAAGAATCACAAAGGGAACTGCCTATTTTTTCACCCCCTTCCTACTGTCGTAAAAATGATAGCAATAGCGTCACGTCACGTAGACGCGCTGCGTGCTCGCTTGCGTGACAAACCAACGACACCTGCGTTGTTGAGCCAATGCACCGTGCGGCTTCTCTGCGCAAATGGTGTGCAATGCAGCGAAGCCCAATCTACTTCGCGACAGGCAGTGCAACAGTGAAATGCGTCCAGCGCTCGCGACTTTGTCGTTCAGCGCAAGCAAGGTTTCACTGAGACAGATACCTTTATCATGGTGCGTACCGCGTACCACGCCCCACTACTGAGCACGCGCTGATTGACTCCGGTCCCCTAAGAGGCAGGCGTACGCGCTGTTGACGGGAATGTGGCGCCATCTGGCGCTGCGCTGGGCAATGTGCGCATGCGTAGTTTCGGCTCGCGGTACGCGCTAGCAAAATTTATCCATTAAGTGAACCGCGATAAAAGGCGCTTGAAAACATACCGCATGCCTTCCTTCTGGGAGCCCCAAAGCGTCACACATGGCAGCCTGCGTAACGTAGGATATATGCCCCAACGTTACTAGATTACTTCTAGTAACGTTGATATGCCCCCATGTTCGAGGCGCCTAATGCATTTGTACGGAACACCTCGCACGCCGTAGTAATTGTCGCAACGGTTTTGTATATTTCATAAGCTGGAATTCAACTCTAAATACGGGTCTTTTATGAGGCCGTTCAAAACGAGGCCGTTCATCATCATCATCATCATCATCAGCCTGACTACGTCCACTGCAGGGAAAGGACCTCTTCCATGTCTCTCCAATTAACCCTGTCATTTGCCAGTTCCGGTCACCGTAGCCCCGCAAACTTCTTAGTATAATCCGCCCACCTCACTTTCTGCCGAACCCTGCTACGCTTGCGTTCTCTTGGAATCCACTCCGTTACCCTTAAGGACCAGCGGTTATCTTGCCTTCGCATTACATGCCCTGCCCAAGCCCACTTCTTCCCCTTGATTTCGACTAGGATGTCATTAACCCGAGTTAGTTCCCTCATCCACTCCAGCCGCTTCCGATCTCTTAACGCTACACCTATCATTTTTCTTTCCATAGCTCGCTGCGTTGTCCTTAACTTAAGCTGAACCCTTTTTGTTAGCCTCCACGTTTCTGCCCCATAGGTGAGTACCGGTAAGATACAGCCTGTTGTATACGTTTCGCTTGAGGGATATCGGTAAACTGCCATTCATGATCTGAGAGAACCTGCCATATGCGCTCCACCCCATTCTTATTCTTATAGTTATTTCCCTGTCATGATCCGGATCAGGCCGTTCAACACGGGCTTAAAAACACAAGACATGATTCCTCTACACACGCCATTAAAGTTCCAATACGCTGCGCACGACAGCCAGCGTGGCAAGCTACGCAGGCTGTCTTTACACGAGACATTTAGAACTTCGCGAAGTTCCAATATTTCTGGAGAATACGGGTTCCTGGCCTGGTGTGCAGACGCGTGTGCGTATGGGCTCCGGCCATTTCTGCTATTTTGACCGACTTTTGACCTTCCGCCGAATCTTATTGTGTCTCCCGAAGTTCATGAAGGTGCTCGGCACCTGCCCAGCCCGATTTCGGGACCGGCACTCCGTTTTTGTGACCTGCATGGACACTTGTTTCCACCGAGTCCAGCGCCAGCCTCGCTAAGCCTACCGCCGCTGGCGATAGGCTCTGCTTCGCAGCCGGGCCCAGTGCTTCGCCAAGCATGGACGTCGTCACCGTGGAGGGGGAGGATCTAGCCCCTCAAGATTATATACCCACGGACTGGACCTATGTAGCCCGCTGCTACGAACGCGGCTCCGCCGCCGCTTCATCGAAACGCACTCCCAAGCCACCGCTGACGGAGACGCCTTCCGCGTCCTCCCAGCATACCGCGTCCCAGCAGCTACCTCCCTCCACGTCACGTAAGCTACCTCGAGGTGCACCGTCACTGCCACGTCTCCCTCTTGAAGACTTTAAAGTCATCATTCGCCCTCGCGGGGGCCTCAATCTGCGTTCCTGGGGCGAGAACGCTCTTCGCAGAGCAATCACCTCAAGCCTTCGTTTGACTTACTCCGATACCGCAGAGGACCGCCTTCGGGTGAATTTCGTTCACAACACCCTCACCTTTAGCACCCCGAACCGGGACCGCGCCATCACTTACACGAAGCTACAGGAAATCATCCTGGGCCCGACAAGCTACCCAGTTGCCACCTATTTGGCCCCGCCAGGCGCATACGTCCGAGGTATCATTCACCACCAGTACGTGGATGAGACCCAGGAGGAAATCATGGAGTACTTGATACCCCAGAATCCAGAACACTGCATTCTCTACGCCCGCCGTTTAGGCAAGACCCAATCTATTGTCATCACTTTCGCAGGGACAAAGGTCCCCCGCCAAGTCTCCTACGCAGGAAGTGCTGTGCGCTGCTACATCTTCAAGAACAAAGTGGAAGCCTGCCTTAACTGTCGCAAAACGGGACACCGAGAGGACGTTTGCCCGTCTCCCAAGCTCTCCAAGTGTCCTCACTGCGGAGTTTGCGACCCTGACGAAACCCATGAATGCACCCCCACTTGTATAGTTTGTTCTGGTCCTCACCAGACTGGTTCCTCCAAGTGTAAACGCCGCTACAAAGTGCCTGCTGCCGTACTGAAACGCCAGCTACAAGCTGACTCAGACAGTGCCTCCACCTCCCATCGTTCCCGATCCCGGACCCGTCGCCAAGGGGCTGAGAACACCTCGACCAAAATGGACTCCAACCGCTCCTCCTCCTCTTACCGGCGCTCCAGCCGGAATCGCTCCCAGTCCTTCCCACCCCTAGACTCCAAGTCGTCTCCTCACCGAGAGCCCTCCACGAAAAACCAGGTGAGCTGGGCAGCTGCGGCTTCTCACTCTCAGCAATCTCAGTCTCGTGATTCAGAGCTGCAAGCCCTGCGCGACGAGATAACAGCCCTTAAAGCTAGCAATCATAGACTCCAACAACAAAACGCTTCCTTAAAGCGTCCACCCTTTGCACCCGATCCACCACCTCAAACAAATGCCACTCTACCACTTCAACCTGTTCCTACCATCTCACCTCAGGCGCCCCCATCTACTCCCCCGCAACCCAAAGATACTACCTCTAGTCCTCCCTCTAAGCGGAAAGCTACCTCCCGCTCAGAACGCTATGTTAATTTTGCCGACCTTGAGGATTTTGAGGCTCGCCTAGAGGAAAACTTAGAGGCTAAAATTGATGCTAAGCTCGAAGCGAAATTTGCTGAGTTCTCCCAACAAATCCAACAGCAAATGCTCCAGTTCCAACAACAAATGCAGCAGCAAATCCAACAACAACTTAACACCCTCATGCAACAGATCCAAACACGCGTCACAGGCCTTGAAGCTAGGGGAGACGCAACGGCCGCCCTCCACACGACGCGCGTTAAACCATACGGTCGCTTGCCGCACGCTCCCACCACCCTACCCATTTTAGCTTTACCCACACTTCACCATGGCGCCCCGCCACCTACTTAATGTGTGGCAATGGAACTGCAGGGGGTTTCGCCGCAAGCGAGGCAACCTGCAGCAGTATGTCCAAAGTTCCGACATCCCCCCTGATATCATCGCCCTTCAGGAAACTCATGGCCCAGTGAAACTACCTGGCTATAAACCATACTCCCCCCTAGATGTCACCACTCCTGACACCGCTATTTTGGTTCAACGCAACCTGACGGCCGTCCAACACTCCTTAGACGACGTTGGGGTAGACTGCGTCTTGCTCGAACTCCTCCCTCGTAAAAGGGGCGACCAAAGCCTCTTCATTCTTAACCTTTATAGCCCTCCAAGAGACAGAAGACGCAACTTCACCACCCTTCTTTCCCGGGTCAACAGGCTTGCGCACCATTCTGGTCTCCTCATTGTAGGAGATTTCAATGCCCACCACCCCGCTTGGGGTTACCGCACCGCCAACCGAAAGGGTAACACACTGTGGTTGCGAGCACAGGAACTGGGCTTCACCCTTGTTACTGACCCTCACACTCCCACCCGCGTAGGAAACAGCGTTTCTGTTGACACTTCACCTGATCTGACATTCTGCAAAAACGTACGGTTCGATCAGTGGCTGAACACTGGGAATACCCTCGGCAGCGACCACTATCTCCTCGCGACCACCCTCAGCATGTCCCCGTTCCGCCGGAGAGGTCGCCCGACCCTAATCACGGATTGGGACAAGTTTCGTTCCCTACGCGCTCAAAACGCCCCTACCCAGATTAATAACCTGGACGAGTGGATCTCCAAACTGCAGGCAGATGTCTCTGCTACTACTCAAGAATCACCTATCACGGCTGATCAATCCAATACAGACAGCCGTCTCCTCCACCTATGGCAGGCCCGCGAAAGCCTTCAAAACCGTTGGAAAAAACAGCGCCACAATAGAACGCTTCGGCGTAGAGTAGCTCAGATAGACAAACAGATTGAGGCGCACACTATCGCACTGACTACCCAGCAATGGGGTCAAGTTTGTGACAACATGCGTGGACAGCTCGGGCTAACTCGCACCTGGCACCTTCTCCGTTACCTTTTAGACCCAGACGGTTGCAAAACATCCAAACGAGACACCATTTCCCGCATAGTCCATCAACACCCCGGCTCAGACCAGGATCTTCTCGATGAACTTCGTGTACGCTATCTCAATACTACTTCCCCGGACCCTCTCCCCCCCTACATGGGCGGTGCCAACCCTGCCCTCGATCAGGAAATTTCGGAAGCTGAGGTAAGATTCGCTCTCACTCAGCTCCGTCCTAACTCGGCCCCGGGACCGGACGGCATTTCCAACAAAACTCTCCGTAATTTAGATGACCCGTCCATTGAGGCCCTCACTGCCTTTATGAATGATTGCTGGAGAGAGGGTAAAATCCCCGCAGCATGGAAACATGCACGCGTGACTTTCATACCGAAGCCAGGAAAACAACTAGCTCTCGAAAACCTCCGCCCCATCTCCCTCACTTCCTGTGCTGGGAAACTGATGGAGCACGTCATTCTCAACCGTCTCAATAATTACGTTGAAGATAACCATCTCCTACCTCGCACCATGTTTGGCTTCCGCTCAAATCTCTCTACGCAAGACATTATGATCCAGCTCTCACGAGAGATACTGTGCCCCTCTACCAGAGCGGGCACAAAGGCTATTCTAGGGCTTGATTTAACTAAAGCATTTGACAGCGTCTCGCACCGAGCTATTCTCACTAACCTCTCCCTGTTAAATCCTGGTCACCGTACCTACGAGTATATACGTACTTTCCTCTCTGGTCGTACAGCTGAACTTAGCTTTGGCTCTCTCCTCTCAGACCCTATAAACCTCGGTAGCAATGGCACCCCCCAGGGATCCGTTCTCTCCCCATTTCTTTTCAATGTCGCCTTGCTCACGCTACCTTCTAAATTAGATGCTATCCCCCGGCTATCCCATACCTTATACGCAGACGACATTACCCTCTGGGTTTCAACAGGCAACGATGCTGAGGTCGAATCCGCACTTCAACAAGCGGTCGATGTCATTGAGCGCCATGTAGCCGCAGCCGACCTCTCGTGCTCCCCTCAGAAATCCGAGCTGCTGCTTATCCGAGGTCAACCCGGCCTCCACGGCCATCCTCCCATCTGCATTACTGCTAGTGGTCAGCCCATACGCGAAGTATCCACCATTAGGGTATTGGGGCTCCTCATCCAGAGCAATCGGAAAAACACCGACACTCTAGCTAAACTTACAGTCTCTGTATCGCAGACCATTCGTCTAATTCGTCGCATTGCTAATAAACATAGAGGCATGCGAGAGGCTGACCTCCGACGTCTTGTTCAGGCGTTTGTTATCAGTCGCCTCACATATACCCTCCCTTACCTCTACCTTAGCTGCCAGGAACAGGACCGCGTTGACTGCCTTATTCGACAGGCTTACAAGGCGGCTCTTCATCTCCCCCACCGGACCCCCACGTATAAACTACTGGCATTAGGGGTCTACAACACTGTGACGGAGCTCTCGGAAGCTCATCTCACTTCTCAGTACGAGCGTCTCACTCACACCTCCACGGGACGTCACATACTCGACAAGCTTGGAATACGCTTCGAAACAACCGCACCCGACAGGGTCCAGCTTCCACACCATATCCACAGTAACCTTATCGTTACCCCTCTTCCTAAAAATATGCACCCAGAGTATCATGTCGCTCGCCGCAAGCACAGGGCTAAGTCTCTGCACAAAAAATATTTAACAGATCAGACAGCAGTCTATGTCGACGCCGCTGAATACCCCGACCGCGAAGCTTTTTCGCTCGCGGTTGTAAACTACTGTGGACGGCCGCTAGTTGCGTGCTCCATTCCCGTCAGATTGCCTGAAGAGGCCGAGGAGGCGGCCATAGCCTTGGCGATGGTCTCCACCTCTGCAGAAACCATCTTCAGCGACTCTAAATCGGCGATTCGTAGTTTCGCCAAAGGCCGGGTCTCCCCTGTCACCCTCTCTCTCCTCCACTCCACCAAACTTCAACTCCGCCCGATCCAATTGATCTGGGTCCCTGCGCACTCGTCGCATCCAGGCAACGAGGCGGCCCACAATTATGCCCGAGGATTCGTCGACCGGGTTGTGGTGTCGCCCGTCCTGCGGACGGCGAGAGATCGTATGGTCACATTTCATGACATAACCATGCACTACCGCTTAGGTAGACTTCTATATCCCCCCGCACATAGTTCTCTCACCAAACCCCAAGAAGTTGCGTGGAGGCAACTCCAAACGAACACCTTCCCCAACCCCGCGATATATGCCCGCATATACCCTGGGGTCTACTCCCCTTCCTGTCAAATGTGTGGCCAACATGCCACTCTATCCCACATACTCTGGGCTTGCCCTCGGGACTACCCCCCTAGAGGCTTGCAGCTCTCGAATCCAGACCAGTGGGAGGCCGCATTGCTCAGCTCCGACTCGGACACACAGATCCGGGTTGTGACAAGAGCCCTAGAAGTCGCCGAACGCCACGGGCTCATGGCCACTTGATGGGGCTATAACCCCACACCGTCAGATACATCTGTCGACGAAAATAAAGTTTATCCTCCTCCTCCTCCTCCTCCAATATTTCTCGCCTTTTCTATACACGACGTCGCGGGCATACACGTTCCTTTATATGGTCTCTCGTGCCGTGGCTCCGGAGAGTCGAATCGCCACCGCTCGTATAGCGTCGCCTCCGACGTGTCCGACTAGAGAGCAGCCGGGGTGCGCGATAAGCGACCTCGCGCGGCCGGCGCTGCGTCGCCGTCGGTCGTTTTCGGTGACGGAGAGCCAGCGTTTCCGGTCACGTCGCAAGAAAAACTAATGTTTGCGTAATGACGCCGGCTATACCACGCGCGCCGGACGGCAGCAAGAGGCAACCAACGCTACGAGGGACGCGTTTTGTGAAGGGGGGTGCGTCTGTACGTGCTCGGTCTTGTTTTTGCGTGTTTTCTTTTTCTTTTCACTTCTGTCGCTCTCTACGGTTGCCTTTCGCACGTGTCCCCCTCGACTGCAGCGTGCCTGCGACAGGTGTACGTGCCGTACACTGCGCCCATGGTAGTATATACCCCGCCTATATATACCGCTGCTCTCAGCTGCACCACCGGCGTGAGCAATACGCCCTTCGCGCACGGCTATATAGAACTGGCACGTTGGGCATGTCTGTTTGCTTAACGCGTGGAAAAAATTGGGTCAGGCCACTGTAGGAGCGTCCGGTGAAATGAGGTTAAAGAACGGTCATTCTATGCGGCGAACACGAACAAGTCCTTTCGAAACAAAAAAATTAAGGATTCAGGCAGCGGTTTGTGGTCGACGCACTGCATTATCGAAGTTGTTTTGCTTAACATTAAGCCCTATTGTAGCGCGACTAACATTGGCCACAGTCTCGCCGTTTCGTGTGCTTCTTCCGTCCACCATACTGCGCATGCGCGGGGAGCGAGTGACGTCACTGCGCCGCTGCTGCCACCGGCGCAGAGTCACGTGACGTCAGTGCTCACGCTACGTAATCCTGGCATAGCAGAGCTAAGCCACTGCCAACGTCATCAGTGATCTACATCACAGCACACAATCAGCAATAGTCGCTTTCGAGCTAGAACGAAGCATACAGGTAACGGCTCCTGGAAGTCGTTATCGGCACGCACAATTGAGTTTATCTTTTCTTTTTTTTTTAGCAATAAACACTGAATCGGTCTATTTGCAGTGCACTGAGGCTTCTACACATGAGAAACAACGGTCGATTTGAAGCTGAAATGATGCACGCGGATAGCGTTTTGTGGTCCATGAGAAACACTATCAACGTTTTTTTTTTCGCTAGAAAGAAAAAAAAAACCAAGAAAATTGATCTGCCCACATCGTTTAGCGGTACTGTCATGCCCAAAAGTATTATGCTGACGGTCCTTAACGAAACTCGTTTGCGTGCAAACCTCTGCGGTAACCTAAGCAGATACAGCTGCAGTGGAAAACGTGACACGAAGAATCATTTCTCTGTATTAAACGATATTTTTCGAGCTCTCGCAAGGATTTGAATGATTGAAGTTTTGGCCGCACGTCAGCACAATTACCGTATACAGCAGAGGGATGTTTACTAGGAAATCTTAGACGGGCTTTCAGATTACCATCAGCGAAACGCGGAAGCACTGCGCGGGAGACCAAACGAGAAGAATAAGCATATAAAGACGATTTGCATTCCGCATTTAGTAACTACAAAGTCGACCAAACGTTTACCAGAAGCATTAACTTGCAGTTCATGCAGCACGATATTTAATACAGGGGGTGGATTCAGCACCGTGCACATTTTTGCCAGATTGTAGGTAGACGAGATCCTAATGATTCCCTGAGACGTTTAACAAGCAAAAATCCATAACTCGCCCTCAAGATCGACGTTGTTCAGGCTCTCGGAAATTTAATGGTGCAACTTGTTCCAGGTAGTGAAAGATTTCTTGCACAAGGGCCGTTTGGTAGGGAATAAAAAAAATAAGAGAATAGAGTTTGAAAGAGAAGAAATCGCGGTAAGCGTACGCTAAAAGCAATTACCGCTGTGAAGCCATCAGACCCTCATGGTTGAGGGCGGGGGGGGGGGGGGGGGGAGGGGGGGGGGGGTTAAGGTAGAGAGCATGCTCCAACAGACCACAGCTCCTCGCACGTGGGAGAAAAGTTTGGATCACGCCACCGCACGCACATATGCGCGCACGGTAACGCTTAGTTGCTCCAACGTGGGCCTCAACTCCGGTTCAAACGCGAGGGGAAACAGTACTTCGCTCCCCTGTCTAGCTTCGCACACGATACTTGTTTCTGCCGAAGAGAGGAATTATAATGGTGAAACGAGAATTGAAAAACAAAGAAAAATATCCGCAAAATGACGAACAACGTCACGGGGGTGGGGGGAGCGATCACGGTTGGGTGTAAGCCGCGTTCCAAGACGGAGCACGAGGCCTGTGAGGATTGCTCGAAAAAAATAAAGAAATAAAAAATAACGAGAACGCAGGGGAAGAAGGGAAAGCAAGTAGCGTAGGGGAGGGGGGGGGGGCGGGGGTTCAGGCTGGTGCTTCCGAGCTTTAGCCGCCTTCTCTAACGCGCGAGCACGAGCTCTTACATCTTTTCAACCGCATTTTCTTAATCGATTCCGCGTTGCAGAGTCACGAGGCTCATCATTTATGCTCTCGACGTTTTATTCTTCAGCGCCGCCGCCGCCAGAACCCCCCGAGAGAGAAAGAGCGGCGGGAAAAGAAAAAAAAAAAGAAAAGGAAAACCGGAGGGAGGCGAGGGGAGGAACGAAAAATTTCAATATTTGCATTCCTCGAGTTCTCTGCGTACGCTCTTCTCCATCTCGTTGCCTGGCGTCTGAAGGGGATTCTTCTTTCCCTTTCTTTCATTTCTCTCGGTCGTTTTACTTTTAATGGCCTCTACTCGGTAGCGTGCCCCTAAAGTGCGCCTTTCTTAACAGAGGGAGAACGAGTGAGAGAGAGAGTGTATGGGATGAAAAAAAGGAACACGAAGATTACGCGAAGTTATCCCGGAATAAAGCGAGTTTGGCAAACGTTTCTTTCTTGTTCACTTACCCGAGACTCCGTTAAGTTTTCCCCCGAAGCTTCTAGGAGTAGCAGTAAGGCGTCGCCGCTGGCGCCGCTGCTCCCCGCTCTTACAGCGCGCTGCCAGAAACAATTGTCACGCACTTTTAAGATCCGGAAGAATGCTGCCAGGTATTTGACGCGGCGAGGAAGTACGGGATGCCTTCACAATGTGCGCGAACCATGCGAAGTGGATGGAGAGAGGGACTGAATTTTCCACTTGCAGTGGAAGGCAAGAGGGGTGTGGGTGTGGGGAACTGACAACAATGTTTCCAGTTACAACATTTCCCGTTACCCCGGTACAACGAATTTGTACCGGGATAACCGGTGGCTTATGGCTTTTTAGCTCTAGTTTACCGTTGTAATGGATCTAGAGGAAGAAATTTTTGGTGAAATACCCTGTCTTCGCAGGAGATATTGCTGAATGTGCCACATAATGGCGTGTAGGGTGAGTCCGCGCCCTTGGGGTAAGCAGCTAACGCGACAGCCTCTGAGTTTAGCTGCCGCGACGAGTAAAAAGGCAGTAATAGGGGAAGGAAGAAACAAAATCTCCCCCCCCCCCCCACCACACACCTCCTATACTACCACAGCGAATGATAAAGAGTGGTGTTATCGTAGCCGGTTGTTCTCTGTTGCTGCACAAACATCACGGTTTACGCTCGAAAAGAAGCATTGAGTCCCTTGACAACTATGGTGTAGCCGCCGCTATATTGATTCATTAATGACAATAAAAGTTTGTTTACATCTTGCAAAAGTAATCCCATAGTCTTTCCTCGGTCATTAAAAGCTCTGTATTCTCTACTACTTAGATTACTTTTTTTTGCTAAACGAAACAAAGTTCTTCTCTCTAACGAAGGCAGAGTTTTCCATCCGATTTCTAAGCATCCCCAAATCATGCACAGCCAATCAGGTAGCGTGGATATAGAAAACGAGATCGGGGGAGGGGAACCTCCAGACCTTGAGCCCTACCCCTTCCCGGGGGAGGTAAGGGGGATGGGGTTGGAGATAGGGTTAGCCTTACCGTGCTAGTGGGTACCACGTGACCACAAGCGGTAAGTCCTCTACAGTGACTACAACTGGTGCCATGTGTTCTTTATGGTCCACCTGGACGACGCTGTCTTTGGGTAAGGGGTGATCGCCGGAGCTTTTAGCTGCGACATACTACGACGCAGACGGCGACCCAGTCTACCTCTGTAGAGCGTCATGCCAGCGCGCTGATGAATCCGGTGGTGCTCAGTACGAAAGAAAGTCGTTACGGTCGGCACATTCACCTCTAGACGAGTTATAGCCCTCTTAGACAAAGGAGAACACAATAAGCGAAACGAAAACACTGTTCTCCATGCCAGCCCACTGTCTCGATCGAACAGAAGGAGATCAGGTATTACTTTGCAGTCAAAATAATGTCGCCTAAGCTCGTAAAGCAAGCATTCACAAAGCTCATCCTTAGGACCATCGTTTCAAAAGGCACTACTGCATGTTTTGATACGCAGAATAAACACGTAATGTTTTGCAGATGAGTGGAGCGGCGGGATCGACGGGACATAGGGAAGAAAGCGAAATGAAAACATCGTAGCAGAGGCGGCGACGAGAGAGCTGATATGATTCTGGCGTTATAATCTTATTGCGTGGCCAACGAGCGCACTAATAATAATAAAAAAGGCAAGTGAAACTACACAGGCTTGGAGTTGTACTAACGCACTAGCGACGGAATTTCCTTCCGAATTATAAAGCCGTCGGTCCTGGAAGGCACCGGTGAAGAAAAATAGAAAGTGTTGTTCCTTTCCAAGCCAAGAGAAGGCGACGTGAGGGAGTAGCATGGGAACCTGACGGGAGGAGATTCATTTCCTGCATACCAAATGCCCCGCATTCGACGACGTCGACGACGGTTTTGCATTTAGCCCCCCCGGCGTGCGAGCTCCTTCTTCATCGCGTTCAGCGACACATCGATTCACGGCTGTGGGCGTTTATTTATGCATATCTATAGCTCACACCCCTCACGCGCCCTTCACACCTCGCCCCTCCCTCACCCCTCGCTCCACCGCATCGGCTCCTGGTTGAGCTGCTTCTCCGCATAGCGATCGCGCATTGGGGCAAAGCACTCAGTAAAAAAAAAAAAAACGAAATAAGTAAAATAGGATAAACCAGCTTTGTTTTTATTTTTTTTTCGCTCGCTCGCAAGTGCACGTTTACACAGACTTCGGAGCAAACACAGCTAACACGTGAACATAAAGCGAAGAAAGTCAAACTGCGGCGCGATTGAAAGTGACGGGAAAGAAAGAGGAGAGGAAAGAGATAGAAAAGTGGAAAAGCTACAGAAGAAAAAAGAATTAATGAAAGAGGGAGAGACAGAAGCGCAAATCCACGCCTGCCAAAGAGGCGCAAAACGCTGGGCTTCGACGGCGGCTTAAAAACGCGAAACATGGAAATCCTGCGCGAAAAGAAGAGGAAAAGAAAGGGCCAAGGAGTTATTTTGCCTGATCCGACGTGGCTCCCTAAAAAGAAGCCACCCATCCTCCCCAGAACGCCGCCCCGCTTCCCCCCATGCAAGCATATTTGAAGTCTAACGGAAGCGGCTTCAGACGGCCCCGGCGCTGCGTTGGCATTAAGAGCCCGTGAAGGGAAACGATTTTTCCCGAACTAACGGGGTTTCTGGCGTTTATTCCATGTCGCGGTGGTGGGTATGCATCATGCTCAGTACGTAGCGAAGGGGCGAGGGTCGGCGAAGGGGGAGGGAGGGGGCAGGCAAAGGAAAAGCCCCCCCCCCCCTTCCCTCCCCCCCCCCCTCCTCTTCCCTGCCTTGCTCTTTGCTCCGGCCGCAGCGTTGGCGATTCGGAGGAATCGGTCAATTTGTTTTCGCCGAAAGCGAAGGGGTGGCGAAGAAAGATATGTGGGCTGCATTTGCAAGTCGTAACCATTTCCTCCCCTTTGTTACGCCGGAAGATTAAACGAATGTCCTTATGTTAATGTGTTGCGTGAGTCGTTTTTTTTTCTTTCTTTTTTCACCGGAATAATTGGCAAATGGCGGAGCGTGGAAGAGCTGTCGTGTTTGTTGCACGGTGTTGTCTCTTATTATCATACGAGAGGCTCTCTTCGCCTCGGAAGTGTAATGGTATGTTCTGACGCGAAAAAAATTCGGGTTCCGGTTTCGCTGGCGCCAAGAAAGACCGGATTGAAGGAACTGCTCTAGAATGCGAGTTCTATACCCATGGAGGGCTCGTTTTGCAACCGTGTCACCACACTAAGACGCGTTTCGTGAAAATGCGGCACTCTTGTTTTTATTATCATTATCATCATCGGAGGCATTATCGGATATTCTCGAGTCGAAAGTCCGTGCTTCAGTCGCAAAAAAAAAAAGCATCTCCTTCCAATGTTTCCATTTCCTTTAAGTGTCTTTTTAAATGCCTGTGTCGTTGAACCAAGACCTGCAAGAGAGATCACATATGCGAACAGAATTTTGACTAAACAATCTAACCAAACACAACGGGCTGGTCTGCGAAGCTCTCTTGATTTGAAAATGCAGATTTCACTCGGTAATGTTAATGCGTCATGCAGCGGGCGCTGAAAACGCAAGGGGGAAGTTCACAAGGGAAATAACCTTAACTACGGGTTGAGGTAAAGTTAGCTGGGACACGAATCGAAGAGGGGGAGGAAATCGGGCTCTCAGACAAGAGACACGTAAAAAAAAAGAAGCGAAAACAGAAATTGCTGTTTCAAAGATGTTCCTCAACCGAAAAGAGAGAAAAAATTACAGGGGCACCTAATTCCATTATGTGTCCACAGTGCGATAGCATTAACAGCTTATGATGCCTTTACCAGAACTACAGTCACTTCTGGTCTAGTGACGTCATTTCATCCAGCCAATGAGACTGCTCCCGTCGGGTGACGCCACTTTCCTCCAGCCAATGGGGATACTCTGGCCTGGTAACATGGCTTCACTCCAGCCAATGGGCGAATTTTACGACTGACAATGCATTTTGGCATCACGAGGCTTTAATGCTATGGCATTAAAATAGCAAAAATGTTAAGATAAGCACAGCTGCTTAGAGCCGATTAAATTAATCTTGCTTGCCTATGTGGACTTGGGAACGTCGATAGCTGCATTAAAAAAAGTTGCTGCACTCTTGATTCTTGTCATGGAAAGTGCATGGCTTTAATGTAGATCAGAAAATAAAGTAAGAACACGGCTTCAAGTTGTTTTCGTTCCCGAGTGGATCAATTTTTTAATTAAATATAGGGACATCCAACACGCACTGCCTTTATTTTCAATCTGCCTGAGGAAAGCGCGATACATAAAACGGTTCTGACGGCCCGAAAAACAACGGGCAAAGCTTATCTTGTAGATTCTAATGCAGCTTGAAAAAAGTGCAGCGGCAGCAACAACAACAACAAAATAGGAGTTGAAAACTGCGTTCTTAGCGGGCAACTCGCCCTTCCTTCGTTATAAGAAAAACAGTGCATTTCTCAGCTAGAACCTGATATTTTCGCCACTTTCACGCTTCGTAATGCGCGTGGGCGTGTAATCTTGTCGCTCGCGAAATTAGCTGCTTACGCAAGTTAGCGCTTCTCTCGAGTGTCTGACAGCACACAGCGTACGCCGGCGTGGGATAAACAGAGTTGACAGCGTAGTTGAAAGACATAATCAGTGAAGACTGCTGCCTGTTTCGTGAACCGTGGTTCCGGACGAGATAACAGAAATGGAGCCTAGCGTGCGGAACTTGAGACGTGCAGTGTTAGCCAAAAACGCTTGCTGCTATCGATCTAGAGGCGTGTTTTCCTTTTTTTCTGAGTACCAGTTTCCGCGCGAACGCTCAAGTTATTTCGATAAACGCATGGCAGGGGAAAATAGGGCGAGAACTTGGCGGACGGCGCTTCGAAAGCGACAACTGCTGCAGCTGCTGATGATACTACTACTGCTGCTGTTGCTACCGCCACTGCAACTGCCACTGTTATCACTGCCACTATTATCTCTGTCAGTGCTACCACTTCCACTGCACTACCACTGCTATCACTTCCAGTACCAGCGCCTCTACTACCTCTGCTGCTATTACCGCTGCCACTGCTACCACTTCTAGTGCCAGTGCCTGCACTAACTATGCCACTATCACTGACACTTCCCTTTACACTGCCATTACTACCTCTGCCACTGCTACCAATGTCATTTACGCTCCAACTGCTATCACTTGCCGTCCCATTGCCCTTAATACCTCTGCAACAATTGCCGCTTGCGCTGCAACTACACTTCCACTTTCACTGCCTCTATCTCTGCCACTATACCACTGCCACTCCCACTGCCACTGCTACTACATCCAGTTCCACTGCCTCTGCTAACTCTGCCGCTATTGCCATTTCCACGGCTACCATTTCCAGTTTCACTGCCTGTATTAACTCCATCGCTACTATCATTACCACTTCCTTTCCCATTTCCACTGCCACCACTTCCAGTTCCACTCACACTTCCACTGGTACAACTCCCAGTAACTGCCACTAGCACTGCTACTACTACCACTTCCAGTTTCACTGCCTCTACTAAATAAGGTGCCATTGCTGACACTGTCTCTGCTACCTCTGCCATTACTATCACAGACATAAATCTCCGGCCTCTCGCTTCTGGGTACGCTGCATTTTTGTGGCGGAGTAATGTTGCTGCAGAGCAGAACGGACCAGGGAAAAACTGTAGGTAATGATATTCTAGTTGAAATCGGGAAGAAGAGATGGGCATGGCCAGGGCTTTTACTGCGAAGAGAAGATAACCATTGGTCCTTAAGAGTAACGGAGTGCTTGCAAAGGAAAGCAAGATCAGCAGGAGGCGAAACACAGTGAGGTGGTTGGGTGAGATCAGGAAGCGTGGGTAATGAGGTGGCCGCAGCTGGCACAGGACAGGGTTCATTGGAGGAATGTGGGAGGCACTTTGGTCCTTCAGTAAACGTAGTTAGTCTGCTGCTGATGATGATGGTGAAAAATGCTGCTGCTGGTCTTTGCTGGCCTGTCTTCCTATTGTCAATGCTTCCGGTGTGCTGTTCATTAAACAATTTAGTTTTTGTGGCCCCGAGGAACTAACAACATCGAAACATTTTGGGCGACCAGGACCAAGCACCCTGTAAAGTACCATCGTCCTCTTCATAAAAAGAATAGTCCTCTTACAAAGCTCCTTTTTTTTACATGAAAAGGAAAAGGTACTTATATGTGCATTCGAAATTTGCAACTCAAGTGATATTTTCGGCTTCAAGCCATTTTGAGAATTACTCTACATTTTGGCTCCCATATCGACACGGCAAGACTGGTTGATTTGTTCACGCTCTTGCCGAGCGGACACCACCATGACGTCATTGTTGCTTTTTCATTTGTTCCGCGTGGGCCCTTCGTAGATAAAACGCGGTTAAAAAACCCGAACGAAAACAAGAAACACGAAACGCACACTCCGGCACGCCGAATCCCCTTCACTATTGACACACAATCTAATCTGCGCAGTATTCAAAGTTTCTCGCCCGTTGATGAGCAACACGGTTGCCTCATTTCGGCAGTGCAGTAAATCGAACGCTTACCTTCCTGCGCTACTTCAGTAGCTTGTGTCTTTGTCTCAGCGTCAGCCTAATCAGGGCTTGGTGTGCGACTCATTACTTCGACATTCACTTTCAGGGAGAAGGGTAAAATAAAATGGTCGCTTTCACTGAAGTCGGTGTGGTACACTACTCGTTCGTGGCAAACGCATCTGCGCATGCTCCGCAGTGATGGTGGAGGCACGCCAAACGATAAGAGAACGTCTGACTCAAACGTTAGTTGTCGTTGCATGTTAACGGTAAATCACTTGAAAGAGATCGCTGATCACATCCGTTTAGAAGACTCCCGACAGTTCACGTGTTTACCAAGAACAAGACCTACAGCGCCTTTCCTTTACTCAGACAATGACCTAACCTAACCTAGCCTAACCTGAACTAACCTAACTTAGCCTAACCTAACATAGCAATGACCTAGCCTATCATAACCTAACATAACCTAACCCAATGCGCCTAACCTAACCTGACCTAACCTAACATAACAATTACCTAACCTAACATAGCCTAACCCACTGCACCTTTCCTTTCCTCATACAATGACCTAACCTAACCTAACCTAACCTAACCTAACCTAACCTAACCTAACCTAACCTAACCTGAACTGACCTGACCTAACCTAACATGACAATGACCTAACCTAACATAACCTAACATAGCCTAACCCACTGCGCCTTTCGTTTCCTCATACAATGACCTAACCTAACATAACAAAGCCTAACCCAACCGGCCAAAGAAAGGTCACGGACTGATGGACGGACGATCAAGAGCTGCCGAGCCCTCCATCCGTTGTGCTCACTTTTCAGGAAACAAATCTCTCTCCGCCTCATTCGCAGCTTGTCACTGGCGCGCTGGTCTGGATTGAGTGGCCATCAACGCCGCGGATGTCTGCTCGTTGCTCCGACGCTCGTCGGAGAGGAGAGGGGGAAGGGTGGCTGGGAAGCCGAACTTGGGTGAGCCGCAATCTCCCGCGATGACCTGGCGGCGTGACGGCCAAAGTGGTTCCTCCTCGCGCAAAGCGCAACCGGCGTATCCAATTAGCGCGAACTCGGCGCGCTCTGCGCCAACGCAGCGCGGTCGTCCGCAGTGGAAAAGCCCAGTGGCTTTGGGTTATTAAACGCTCTGCCGGGCGAGCATGGTCGACCGTTCTATAGATGTATAGAAGCGTCACCGCCTGTTGTTTACCGAAGACCTCTTTTGAATGGCTTATCTATGAACCCCCCCTTCCTCCCCTCCCCTCCTGCCCCACCTATCCTAGAGCTAGCAAGTGGCAGCGGACGCTATAGCCTCTACTCGATATTGGAGCGTGATGACATTATAGGTTTATCAGCGGGGCTTGCCATTTTGGTCAAATTAGAAACTGTTTCTGGCCGACTGGGTCTAGTTTAATGACAAGCCTACAGAGTATAGCGCTGAAACATTCTTGCTGCTGCCAGTCTTCCGCTCGCCTATAGAGTGTTCAGTGCCTTTGGAAGTACTGGAGGGTGAGTCGCTCTTTTTTTTTTTTTTAGCAATCTTCCTTGTGAGCTGTGTCTTCTATTCTATGAGCCCGATGGCGTGAAGTATTTTTCGTGGGACTATTTACACACAACTCCGCAAACCTGCTTTGTTCGACGCACCCTGTCGTAAAATATGCGTGCCATGTAGCGGAGATTTTCTTTTACGTAAATGGGTCTCTTGTTGCGAACCACGCATCTTTCGTGTCGAACTACCCCTTTCCCCTTTTTTGTGTTTCTGTCGATGGCTCGAGCAGATAGCCGTTTCTGTTCCCCTCTACCTCTGGAACCTCCTTTCCCACCTATGGGGAACCTGCGCTGAAGTTTGCCGTGTCGATTGCAGCGCCGTAACACACAGCATAGCGAGAGGAGCAAGCAGTTTTCGGTGCACTCGTAGTGCTATTTCACGCCACCTTCCTGAGCTTATTGGTGTGAGCTTCTGCGCTCTGTCGAAGCCAAACGTGGTGCGTGTCAGTTATCTGGGTTATGTCTACAGAAGCGAGGCAAATAGTGCTATCAACCAAACGCGGGCTTCTAATCGTTCAGAATGTGCCCTCGCGTTTGTAGCGGCCCAAGCGACTGACGGCAGCAGTTTTTGGTCGAATAGTGGAATAACTGCAGTGCCACCTGGGCAGCGCAGGCTCCCCATACTATATATTTGTATGCGCTGCCAGAGCAAACGTTCATTCCCCGCCATCTCTGTCTGCGTTTGCTTGCCAGCGGCTGACTAGCAAGCGATGTAACATTGAAGAGCGACGCCGTTTATTTTCTACCCACGCCACCAAGACGGATCCCGAAGCTTCCTGCCTTAAAGCTGTCTCGGAACTGACAGCGATGGCCTGCCTATAGTTGCCGGAATTCCACAAAACAAAAGATAAGTGGACGCCTTACCTAGTCACAGCCGAAGCGTATTTCGATGCGAGCAGTGTAACGGACTCAGTGTAACGCTCAGTGCTCAGTGCTCAGTGCTCAGTGTTCAGTCAGTGCTCAGTGTAACGGAGCAGTGCGCCGAACGAAATGACGCACAAGGAATTCGTTCAATGTTTGGACGAGTACTACAACCCGAAGAAGCACGGGATAACAAAGAGGTATACAAGTCCGTCAACCACTCACAGCTTCCCGGCGAAAGACAACTTCAATTTCGGCACGTCGCTTGACCGCATGCTAAGGGGTCTCATTGTCTGCGGAGCGCCCTCAGTCACCCTGCGGAAGCAAATGTTAGCGAAAAAAAAAAATGGATTTGTTGTTGTTAGCCTCTGAAACGATGGCACATACCCAAAAATGGATTTAACGTTAGAAGAGGCCGAAGCGTTTGCACTTTCTGCCGCAGCCGCTGAAAACGATGCTGAAAATACACCAGAATATGCGCCCTTAAACGCAAACTGCATAGGTTTTAGAAATCAACAAGGGTCGGATGAGTGAAACTTGCACGTAAAGCATGGGAAGTCTTGTTGGGCTAGCGCTCGAAATAGGGAAGTAATCGCCGATTAAAATCCGGAAGCCCTTCAAGCTTCTCTGCAGCGCACAACGCCAAGTGGGCGCCGCATGATGACGTCATCGAAGGTATCGGCACATTTCCAACGCACAAGCGCCTGCTTTGAAGGAAAAAAAAAACCAACGCCACCGAAGGCAAACCCTGCCGTGAGTTGTTTGGCAGCGTCTAACGAGTCAGGGCAGGGTGTGGCTGACGATAGCACTAATTTGAAATCATACCTTCCGTGACGTCACGCTGAATTTCTCCGCACTCCTCCCGTGCATTGTGGAGAAGCGCAAAATTCAATTGTCGATTACGTCACTATTTTAAATGCAAAAATACTTGGCATGCTTTACCTACGGCCTGTATAGATTTGAATCCTTGAATATCGCGAAATTCTCAAAGTGCTGCAGTTTCCCTTTAAGCTACAAGCTTCCCAACCCGAGTCGGTTCAAGCTTCACGTGTTCGTTCTGTGCCGCAGCAGTGTGGTTGATGTGGTGGCGGCAAACATGACTACAGCAGCTGAAATTGGATCAGAGCCTAGCATTATCGCTGCGGGTACCGAGGTAATCTTGCAAAGATGCGTCTCATCACCGGCAATGAAGGCCACATCATACCACAAGTAGTGAAGGGAAAAGCTTAGGCTCTCGAAGCAGCCGTGGCTGAGCACGTTACTGAAGGGGTTCATTTCTGGACATAACGTTTTGCACGACAAAGCCGCCTAAAGCCCTCGATACTGCGCACTTTCACGTGGGATGGTGTGCAACTTCCCATGGCAGTGGATTCGGGGTCGCATGTCTGCGTCATTCCTCGATATGTTTTTGACCAGCATCGTGAACAGTTGCCGGCACTTAAGCCTTCGCGTGTGAAGTCGTCGTGTTATCTTGGACCACTGCCAGCGCTGGGAGAATTACAGCTGTGTGTGCAATACAACACTTATCGTGCTCAACTGCTCGGGGCCAAATCTTTGTGGCTGTGACCTAATTTCTTTGCTTGACAGTGGGGGTTCCAGTTCTCCGGTCATCGATGCAGGGTTTCCCAGATGCGCCGCAAGAATCTACAGGAGTGGTAAACATAATCGGCCACTACCACGACGTGTTTTCCCGGGATCTCGGTGTGATCAAGGGGTCTCCTGCCAGCCTTCAGCTGAAGCCTGGAGTCCTGCCCAAATTCTGAAAGACAAGATTCATTCCTTGCTCTCTAAGAGACAGTAGAGCAGTACCCATTGAGGATATGTTAGCACCTTTAAATGCTCCCTGAAAAATCGTGACTTTCCTTCAGCCACAGTTTCCGAAGTGCTGCGTCCTCAAGAGGTCGTTACCACGAGCCCCCACGATAGTCGGGCGACAACAGTGTCAGTCTACAGCTGGAAAAGTGGCAACCCAGGAACAAGTGCTGAGGTCAGCCAACAGGCAGCGCAAGCTGCAGTGCAGCGGTTTCATTTTTTAGGAGATAAGTGTTGCGAGCAGTGCATCTTTTGAGTCACCTCCCCTTCCCTTTCCCCTTGTATTTCGGTCGATGGCTCGAGCGATAGCAGTTTCTACCCTTCTCTCCATCTGTCCCCTCCCCTTTCCACCTATGCTGTGTATATTGGCCTGCGCTCCCACAATAAACGTTCATTTCCCGCGAGCTGTGTTTGTATGCTTGCCTGCGGTTTAGTAGGCAGTGCGAAGAGCACCAGAAGGAATTCGGGTTTCTTTGGATTCATTCAGATACCGGTGAGTTATGCAGCTGACCTATGGTAGAGCCTTTGCGCAACACAGTCAATCAAGCATAATACCAGTCTTCAGGGAAACGCACCCCCCCCCCCCCCTTTTTTTTTTTTCAGACACCACAGGACGTCCCTCTCGTCGTATGTCCTTCCTTTGATGTGTGCACAGCGTGCATTGCTTCTGTGTCAACGCTATTCTGTTAAGCATGCATCCACAGGTGCGTCTTGACGTGATTTAACGAAATAGGGCTGAAGCTTAAGGAAGCCAGCTGAATTCAAAGCAATCGGAGCAACGCCAGTGGAACCCATAGAAAGGCAGTAAGCACCCGTCAAAATCCAAGGAGACTTCACAGCTTCCAAAGAAAGCGAGGTAATCCATTCTCATGACAGCAGGCGAAGAAAGGAATAGGTAAGTTGCGAATTCTCCCTGTGAGCATCGTGCCAGATCTTGGGAATGACGAAGATGGTCAGGTGAATTTAACATCCTCATCGACGCAGCCAGCGCACTTCGCTTTGCTCGTTAACGTTGTGGCGCTCGTTTGCTGAAAAAACTGGACATTGCACGTTTCGTTGCAAAATGATCACGTATGGGAAAGCTCAGGGTATTACGTGCATCAGGCTGCAAAGTTGACACGTTCTAATGCACGGACATCTAAAGAGCTACTGAGCGTGCCAGCAAGCCCAACAGCAAACTTCGGATAGCTTTTAAAAGCCCCTTAGAGTGCCCCTAAATTTCGCATGAAATCTAAGGCCCCTTCTCCCCGTTCGAATGGTTCTCATTTCCTAGTCATATCCTTAACAGTATTTGCAGTAAAGTGGCCAGATTTGGTTAATGAGTTTAGTTGGGATCATGTACAATGTGGCAAGCGTGGGCGAAACTTAGGTAGGTGGCGCCATCTATCGCGTCCCTCTGTACTTCTGTCTTTGACAGCAGTTTGCATTGATGTCGCAGGCTTTACAGAAATAAACGGCAATTTAATACGCTCAGAACTAATACAAATTTGATTAATTTCCTGCTCGAAAGCATTTCGGACAACGAAAAAGGCAACCGAAGTGTCATGTCTCCGGCTATCAAGTTTTTGGCAGTTGATGCAATTTTAGTCTGGCACTGTAACACTATGGCTATTTAAATGTCTGATAAAGTACCGATCGTCCAGCACTGCTGTTTCTGGACCCTATATCGCAGAAATTGAAACAGGAGGAGATCGTAGATTTGTTGGGAAAAATATTACCGCAAATAAAACTAAAGAAAGTGACAGTGTTTTAGTGTTGCAGCTTCACACAAAGGTATGATCCGCACCCAGTGGCCGCAATTTTATTTATTTCTGCATGGGCTGTTGCTATGCTAGCCTTTGCAAAGGTCATCTTCAGGGTCAAGCTTCACAGAAACTTGGTGAGCCGGTTAGACCTCGTGAAACAGTGTTTTCGCACTAAAATAATCGATTTCTTATGTCCGAAAATGCAAAAAACAGTATGCATGTACTGAAATACATTAAATCAGGAGCAACACTCAAAACATTGCATCATTTACTCATGAGCTGCATGTTTCGCTGAAAGTTTAGGTTGTTTCACTACAAGCGTTAGTTCTCGCGGTGGGCAATCCAGGACCCCAAAGAAAGCTTTCCGAAGCTTCCGCAGCTTACACTGTTACATTGCTTTCAAAATGCGAGGTTAAATGAAACTGGTGTAGTAGTGCGAGGCGATGATATTATTTTGCGTGCAAAAATGAATGCTGACTCTAGTACAGCCTGTACTGCATACCCGATGCACAAGTGAGAATAAGAGGGTTAGAGATTACCGCGTTAAGTCACTCGGAACCACGCACGGGAAGTGAGTGGAGCCGTTCTCGAGCAGTCAGCCGGCGCTCTCTTCGTTACCTGCGTGCCTACGCTACCTTTATAACCGTTCTCGCATATCGCCTTTGTCTACACCATAAAAAGCTGCCCCGCTCATTCGATTCCTGAGCTTGTGCGAACTATGCAGCAAAGGAAGATAAATAACCGAAACAAAGATCTGAAAAGACATTTCATTACGTGTTGGGAATACGATAGCACTACTCGCTGTTAATGCCTTTCCCGGAAGTGACGTCAGGTCTGGTGACGTCACTGCTCCCAGCCAATGGAAATCCAGCCTAGTGACGTCAGTTCTCTCTAACCACTGGGGGATTTTTATGACCGACGGGACTTTTTCTTTTGCGATAAGGTTTTTAAGCCATCACGTTAATAAATGAATAGATAGATAAGTGCTATTCAATGGCACACTTCGCGGACGAGGGTCCGGCACTCATTTCTGCGCATTTTAAAACGCGACCCTTTGTTCTGGGCGCCAAAGGAGACCGAGATAGCGGATCCCTACACTTACGGCCAGAGAAAACGGGTAGAGGAGGGTGGGGGGGGGGGGGGGGGGGGGAGGAGGGGGAGTGGCGCCATGTGAGTTTCGCACGGAAAAGCACTCTACTCTAAGAAGTTCCCAAGACGAGCGCCACCTACGCAGACAAATTGCTTTGGGCAGCTTTTTCAGCGAAGCTGAGAGGCGTACACAGGCAGCAGCAAAGCAGCAGTAGCTTTCGTGTGAGGATGCAGCATGGCCCATCGTCGGACGGGGGTGCGCAAATTAGGTTACGCCGTTGCAGCCGCACAAATCACAAATCTCTCCTCCCTACGAGGCACGGCGGTGGCCATAACGCGGCCCCGGACCCTCCCACCTCCCTTTTACCCGCGAGTAGAAGGCGCCAAGCGAGACTCGCTCGACCAGAAGCAACGGCGCCCGGACAGGAGGGGGTGGCCCAACCTTGGCCCAAGCTAGGCCTCGGACAACACGCCCGAGTGTTTGAGCGAGCTCTTCAGGAAGCAACTCCGACGACATCGAACACTTGATGAGGTGGCAGAACGGCAGCACGCGGAGAGCTGGATTGGGAGAGGGAAAAGTGCGCGCGTGAGGAAGCGAGGGCTGGGAAAGACGGCCCGCTTGCCGCAAGGGGACAAGTTTGTTGTGAAAACGTTCATCACAAACACACGAAAAAGAAAGAGCCGTAAAATAACGCGTCAGCAAAGCGGGAGCGAAGAAGAATAAGAAGGAGAAGGATAAGCAATCTATGGCGAAAATGGGCCTCTCCTGACATCGCAAATTTGATTCCCCGAGACGTGTGCCAAAGTAAAAATCAAGGAGCCGGGCAGAAAGGAAGCAGGGGCGCGGCTCGGCCGGCAGGCAGTTCCCAAGCTCGCCCCGGTAGACGGAGCGGGCCGGCACCGTCACGAGGGGGACTGACTGGCCGCTCTAAATAAACACTGACGGACTCTCGGCGCCCGCGGAAAAATTGCCCCTGGCTTCGGCGGGACTGGGCGCGGCTAGGAAATCAGAGCGCCGCCATGTTGGAGGCAATTACCTACTCCGGCCGCACCGCTGCTGACGACGCTTCGCACGAACGAGGAGCCAAGGGAGAGTGAGAGAGAGAGAGCGAAAGAGGGAAAGAAAGCTGCTCTCCTCTGGGCGAAGGCAACTGCCTCCGTCCCGCTGATCTGGCGTTTCGTGCGCCTAAAACGCTGCATTTTTGTTTGTTTTGACGGAAAGAGTAAACAGCTATCAAAGAAAACGACAATTTGGGGGGAACAGTAAGTGCAATTTCTTGCGATTCATTGAAAAAGACAGCCGGACATGGCGCGTAGATTGAGCTTCCCCCTCTGTTGATGATGTGGGCGAGAAATGACTCCGCCGAGCAATGGTGCTTGATGCTTGTGATGTGCCTTTCTTGCGGCTTATCGAGGGTAGAGGAAAGCAGACTAAGGTGTGTATGACATGAATACCTTTCATGCTTGCTTGTTGTGCCATTGGAGATGCTAAAGTGCTGCGCTTGGAGATAAAGTGACTTGTCATGTGTCACCGCACCACGTTTTTCACTTCTCAAGTTTACTGTAAACGTCCAGAGTGCGGGGATAAAACTGAAGAGCTTCCGCATATCTCAAGTATGTCTTTCGAACGCTTGGCTAGAGCACTGACCTCATTAAAATTCCTTAAAATCGGTCTCTCACTCTTCTAGTCCCCACCCAGTTTATCGTTACTGCCCCGGAGTTTGCAAATTTGTTTCGAGTGTTTTGGAAAGTAGCGGGAACGCACGTAACACCTTTACCTTCGTAGTCTCGCGGGAGGAACCTCACCTAAAGGTAATTCTTTTAGCTGATCTCTGCCGAATTACCGAAGGAACGCACCGCACTCCATCTGTGTGTGTGTTACTTTGCCTGTAAAGCGTGCTTTGCGGATGGCTTACTAATATGAGAAGAAGCCCACCTCGCGAGGCATATACTGGGTGGAATTACCAATCTTAGGCGTACTGCCGGTAATTACACTTGACAACAAATGCCCCAATTAAACTACGCATTACAACCGATTAAACTACAATTAAACCAATTAAAACCAATTAAACTACGCATCACAACGCACAATAATTCCTGCTATTTAAAAACACCTGCGTGTGCTCATGCAGAATTGAAGGCTCTAACATTGCTGAGAATTCTGCGTTAGCCAGTGCTTGTCTGCATGACTTTTGTGGGTTTCTTCAAGCCAAAGCAACACGCGCGAGAGCATAGCATCCAGCCGAAAAAGAAAGTGCACATTTTTGTATTCATCTTCTCACCGCTTCAAGTAGACAATACTTTCGTTCGACGATGTGGTATACGTTTCTTTTTTTTTTTGGCTCATATCCCCCCCCCCCCCTCCTTCATCTTTCAAGCTGTATGAATTCCGTTCGGAATAATGTCTTAACAAGCGAGCCCGTTATGCGGTGCTGAAAGTACAGAGCGGACCAAAAGTTTCTAGGACGGGGGCTTACCAGGACGGAAGGCGACGGAGTGCTTACGGCACCCCTGAGGCTCCATACATCTGAAAAGCGAAGAGAACGGCCTTGCTCGGACATTCGGAGCTCTACTGCTTAATTAGTGCCCTGTTCATACCAGCGCTTGTCTGAAGAGCAAACCGCGTAGTCTCGACATTCTTCATCAACACCATACGTGCCGTGAGGAGCCGTGGTCGGTTATTTATATTCTTTTTTTAAATTTCTGGTTATGCATGCTGGTTAAGTAAGATAATTAACGCACTTTTTGTTACTGACTTCACTGATCAACATAGGAAGTGTTTGATTTGTAATGAACGCTTTTATTATCTTCAATAAATAATGCGAACATGTAAACTTTACATTTTGCGTTACATGATACCAACGCTGCTGTTGCATTATGGTTTCATGTTATATAATGAGTTTCATCTGTTAATTAACGTCGAAACTCCTACTGCTAAAGTTAACTTTACCTGAAGTCTGAGTACTTACGATCACCAATTTCTAAGGGACCACAGACCCGTCAGGGCGTTTTTTTTTCAGCTTTTTGTCTGGGCTCACGCTCTGCATAGATTGCGAGCATGCCTTATTAAGCAGTTAATAAATTTGCGTTTGAGAAAATTACGCAAGGGGTCGCGGGATAATCACCTTGCCTTTGATGGAACCGGGGACAAATATTCCAAGCCGGAATTAAAGTAGCAGAAGAGCAAAGGGACCAGAGTTTACCTACGCTGACTTCGCGAGTTCCTCCCGTCTACTCATCACACCGAAAACAAGTACCAAGCTTACACAAAGCACAGAAAAAAACAAGATAGGCTACTATCAACCTGGCATTGAAATTTTAATGACAAGAAATAAAAGGTAGATTAAAGGCCGGGACCTAACGTTAAACTATGTACAAAAGCCTAGCCTTTTCTAAGCCTTTTCTAATCAATTACTTTAAGCGATAACATATTCAGTAATATTCTAAATTGATCAACACCACAAAATAAATAAATAAAAAAATTAAAAAAATCCCCTGTGCCCCTTGGTTTCTGTGGCTGTTGGCTTCTGTCGTATTTATAACGAGCCCCTCATTCCCCTTCCCTTGTTTGCTTAATTGCTTAGCGAGGGCCTCGGTTCTGGCAGCCTTGACGCCATAGGAAGCATAAGAGGGTTCTCACGCAGCTTCCACCCTCTCCGTTCGATGACGTTCTACGTCACACATGCGGTAAATCAGGACGTTCTACGTCCGCCGCTTATGAACGTGGGTGGCGCTCATGAACAGTCTCAAGGTTAGGTTACTTGTAAACATAAATACCCCCGAAAGTAGAAGATTTGACAGCCGTCGCCGTAGCTCAGAGGTAGAGCACCGGACGCGTAATTCGGAGGTCGTGGGTTCGGATCCCACCGGCGGCGTGTGGTTGTTTTTTCTTCTGCTTTTCTAATCAATTACTTTAAGCGATAACATATTCAGTAATATTCTAAATTGATCAACACCACAAAATAAAATAATAAAAAAATTAAAAAAAATCCCCTGTGCCCCTTGGTTTCTGTGGCTGTTGGCTTCTGTCATATTTATAACGAGCCCCTCATTCCCCTTCCCTTGTTTGCTTTAGGCTTTCAATAGATTTTTTTCTTTCCAGTAGCGCACTAGATTTAGGCACATATGGCATGCTCCAGAAAAATAGCTCTATCCTGCAAAGAGAGCAAGCAGTGTGTTAATCTAGCGAGTGTAGCCTCTAAGATAATTACAAGCGCCGAACAGCTTGTTGTATGACACTTGAGAAGAATGCTATTGCCTATTAGCTGTTGATTAGTAGGCTATCAGAAAGAAAGCATTTGCTGTTCGTAGCGAGAATATATTGCACTCTCGGTTCTTATATCGTTAAAAAAGAAACTGTTGTGTGCGCGCGAAACCAAGCACTCGTGTTATCGCGTACTGTCTGCGCATGCTCACTGCCCGGCTATCTCTTATCGGGTAGCCCGTGCTGGCTTTAAAAGACCGCTCGCACGGGCCCACCGCGCTCAGTATGTAACCTGTTGGCTTCCTGCCAAGTAGCAGGAATAAACGTTCCTTCGATGCTACGTCTACGCCGCCCAGTTCTTGGATGCCAGACATGACATATTGGCGACGAGGATGGGACGACCGCCGTACGGAATTCGCAGTGTGAAGAACCTGGCCTCTGTGTAAAAGCTTCCCGCCACGAAGATTTCCCTGCGGTGAAATTCCTGAAACTGGCATCACGGCAGCCGAAACTTCCAAGTGAGTCATGAGTCACATCGGCCACATTGAACCTTTCGACGAGACCACGAGTGACTGGCGCTCGTACGAGGAAAGGTTGAAAGCCTATCTTTTGGTCAATGATGTTCCAGTAGCAAAGAAGGTTCCTGCTTTCCTAAGTCTCATCGGCGCGAAGACCTATGCGCTGCTCAAGTCGCTGACGGCACCGGACGCACCGTCGTCACGAGAGTTTGACAGTCTTCTGAAACTCCTGAGCGATCACCTGGCGCCGCAGTCGTCCGTCATCGCAGAGCGTGCGAAATTTTACAAGCGGTCACAGCGAAGCGGTGAGTCCATTACAGAATTTGTCGCGGAACTTCGAAGGCTGGTGCAGAGTTGCGAATTTGGAAGTTTCTTGGATGAAGCGCTCCGGGACTGTTTCGTTTGCGGCCTGCTCCGCGAGGACATTCAGCGTGTGTTGTTCACGGAAGACAAAAAGCTAACCTTCCAGAAGGCCGTAGATAGAGCTCTTGCCATGGAAACTGCAACTAAAAGCGCGGCGTTCACGCATAACAGCGCATCCCCGGCGTACGAAGTGAATAAGGTTCGAGGCGAAAAGCAGTCTGTGATGTCGCCAAGCTGCTTCCGTTGCGGGTCACCCAATCATTCTAGCGAAGCATGCCCTCATATCGGCGATACATGTTATAATTGTAACCGAAAAGGGCATATTCAACGCGCCTGCAGGAAAGGAAAGAAAGCTAGGGAGGCAAAGCCCCGGAAACGTGTGAAGATGCTCACGTCCGTCCGAAACGAGTCGTCTGTCCCACTTAAATCAGTCAACGCAGACCCATTTACTGTACCCGTGAACGTTGACGGTGTCCTACTGACGATGGAGCTTGACACCGGCGCAGCCGTATCCGTCATATCATGGCGCGAATACCAGAGGCTGTTTCCACGTAAGCGACTTCAGCCAGCATCGTTAAAGCTGCGCACGTATACTGGGGCTATAGTAAAACCGAAGGGTCTGGCGAAAGTCGTCGTGCACCACAACGACCAGAGCGTGGAGCTTCCCCTGTACGTCGTGGACACTACAGGACCGGCACTCCTCGGCAGAGAATGGTTGCAAGATATTCGTCTGGATTGGAAGAACCTAGTTTTTTTTAATCACCTTGGTCTCTCTCGAGAAATGTCAAAGCACTGGCAAGAAAAGCTGGAAGCCATGCTAGACAGCCATTCCGAACTTTTCAAGGATGAGCTAGGTACCATCACGGAAGAGCAGGCCGATCTTGTCCTTCGCGAAGGGTCACAGCCGAAGTTTGTAAAGGCAAGAAGCGTTCCCTTTGCTCTGCAAGGTGCAGTAGAAGCGGAACTTGTGAAAATGGAGAAGCTTGGCATCATAACGCCTGTTGCTACAAGCGAATACGCAACGCCCTTGGTACCGGTAGTGAAGAGGGATGGAAGCCTCCGGCTGTGTGGCGATTATAAAACCACCGTCAATCCCTGTCTGGAAGTAGACCGGTACCCGCTACCTCGGATAGATGACCTTCTAGCAGCGCTTGCAGGAGGAGAGGAATTTTCGAAGATCGACCTGAGTAGGGCCTACCAGCAGGTAGTTATGGCGGAAAGCTCCCGGAAACTACTGACGATAAACACGCATAAGGGATTGTATACGATGAACCGTCTGGCTTTCGGCATTTCGTCCGCCCCAAGCATATTTCAAAGAATTATGGACAACATGCTGAAAGGTTTGGAAGGAGTCAGTTGCTACCTTGACGACATCCTGGTCACAGGCAAGACCAAGCAAGAGCATTTCCATAACTTGGAAGCCGTCTTGTCAAGATTGCAGGAACGCGGTGTGCGCATCCGGCGCGATAAGTGCTCGTTCTTTCAACGAGAGCTCCGTTATCTGGGCCACGTCATCAACGCCGAGGGTGTTTGCGCATCGCCTGAAAAGGTATTGGCACTGCTAAATGCGCCTGCTCCAAAAGACAAGCAGCAACTGCAGTCATTCCTTGGGATGGTCAATTATTACGGCAAGTTTGTTCAGCGTCTGTCGACTTTGGCACAGCCGTTGTACAGGCTGCTAAAGCAAACAACAGAGTGGACGTGGGATGCGTCATGCCAGCTTGCTTTCACGGAGATAAAAGCAGCTATGGCTTCCCCTCCAGTTCTTGCCCATTATGATCCGAAGCGACCGCTTCAACTTGCCTGCGACGCATCTCAGTACGGCATAGGCGCAGTTCTTTCGCAGAAAATGATCAATGGATCAGTTCGACCGGTTGCCTACGCATCCCGCACATTGTCAAGTGCCGAAAAGAACTACAGTCAGATCGAGAAAGAAGCCCTTGCCCTCGTATTCGGCGTAAAGAAGTTTCACTTCTACGTCTACGGAAGGTTCTTCACGCTTGTGACTGACCATAAACCACTGCAAACAATTTTCGGCCCGAAAACAGGCATTCCCGCGATGGCAGCTGCCCGCATGCAGCGTTGGGCGCTGACGCTGTCAGCCTACAACTATGCTCTTGAATTCAAGAAATCTACCAATAATGCGGAAGCAGACTGTTTATCGCGCTTGCCGCTCGACAGCAGCGAAAAGCAATCGGCAGAAGAAAGCGAAACTTTTTATTCGCTTCGTTTGGAAACGCTGCCTGTCACAGGCCAAGACATCGCTCGTGAAACGAGGCGTGATCCTTTACTAAGCAAGGTACTGAACTTCACAAGTGCTGGCTGGCCGTCGCATGTCGCTGAGAAGGAGTTGAAACTTTTCTTCGACAAGCGTTTGGAGCTCACAGTTCATCAAGGGTGTTTAATGTACGGCATGAGAGTAGTCGTGCCTCCAAAACACCGAGCCTTCTTGCTTGAGGAACTTCATCAGGGTCATCCCGGTATCGTAAGATGCAAAGAACTCGCGAGGAGCTACGTCTGGTGGCCTGGTATCGACGCGGACCTAGAGCAACACGTGAAGAAATGTGAAGAGTGTCAACAGCAACGGAACGAACCAGCACCGGCTCCGCTTCATCCATGGTCATGGCCGACTTCGCCGTGGCAAAGAGTTCACTTGGACTTTGCTGGACCCATGAAAGACAAAATGTTCCTTGTTGCTGTGGACGCACACTCAAAATGGCCGGAAATGGCCGTTTCCGAAGAATTCAAGAGCTTCGTCAAAGGCTTCGGTGGTCGTCATATCGTGAGTGCAGCGTACCATCCAAGCACGAATGGCCTTGCGGAGAGATTTGTACAGACAATGAAATCTGCGTTGCGGAAAGGACGACCCCAAGACTCCTTGCAGGCAACCTTACAGACGTTCCTGATGACGTACCGCAACACGCCGCATGCGACTACAAGAGAATCTCCAGCAAACCTTTTCATAGGTAGACGACTGCGCACGAGACTCGACGCAGTCAAGCCTTCTGTCGGGGGAAGAGTGGCTCAGCAACAGCTCTCCGATATGGTGCGACGCAAGGCACGTGAGCGACTTTTCAACATCAACGATGAGGTCCTCGTGAGGAATTACAGAGGTCCTGAGAAATGGGTCCCTGGCACTATCATTCAGCAGTCTGGCCCCGTTTCATTCAAGGTGCGAGTTAGGACGAATCGTGGGGTGCTCATTTGGCGTCGTCACCAAGACCAGCTACTGCTCAGCATCGACAGCTCAAAGCAGAGCATCATGGAAGATTTTATTCCAGATTTCAGGGATCCTGAGAGCGCCAACGAGCCACTTCCAGCTGCGGCCCCTGCGGCAACGACCGACCCTCCAGGGGAGCGACGCTATCCACAGAGGGACCGGCGACCTCCTGACAGATATCAGCCATAGCATTAGTTGCATTGTATAATGTAGCAAAATGACTTTGTGCTCATTAGGAGGAAGGAGATGTTGTGTGCGCGCGAAACCAAGCACTCGTGTTATCGCGTACTGTCTGCGCATGCTCACTGCCCGGCTATCTCTTATCGGGTAGCCCGTGCTGGCTTTAAAAGACCGCTCGCACGGGCCCACCGCGCTCAGTATGTAACCTGTTGGCTTCCTGCCAAGTAGCAGGAATAAACGTTCCTTCGATGCTACGTCTACGCCGCCCAGTTCTTGGATGCCAGACATGACAGAAACCTCCTTAATATTGGCTCCGCTGTGGTTTAACTATACAGGATGATGTATTTTATTGCACTCAAGTTACTTCGGACAAAACAATTCGAAATCTGTAGCATAGGTCGGGTTGTTCATACGCTTCAAAGAGGTATCCATTTGCCCAGTTAACATGACTCTACGGCTATGTAGATATTGGTTATGAGAGACCCCGCAGTGGAGGGCTCCGGAAATTTCGACCACCTGGGGTTCTTTAACGTGCACTGACATCGCACAGCACACGGGCCTCTGGAATTTCTCCTCCAAAGAAATTCAACCGCCGCGGCCGGTATCGAACCCGCGTCTTTCGGGTCAGCAGCCGAGCACCATAACCACTGAGCCACCGCGGCGGCTATAAGTAGATATTATATTATTTTTGGGGCTTGTGGGGTTCAAACTCCTAAGGGTGCACAATGGTTATGAGAGACACCCTAGTGGGGCGCACTAGATTAATTTAGACCACCTGGAGTTCTTTGAGGTGAACTGACATCGCATTGCAAACGAGCGTTTTTGCACCTCGCCTCCGTCGAAATGCGGCAGATGTGACCGGGATTCGAACCGGCGACCTTGGGGTTCAGCAGCCGAATGACATAGCCACTAAGCCACCGCAGCGGGTCGTTTTGTTTTTGTAAAGTAGTTAGTTCAGAGCCGAATGAAACAAACTATAGATTGCTGTTCCAGGCGGCCGACATTGATTGGTATACGATGAACTGAATAGTCTGATCTACCCGGAATAGTTCAGGGCTCCGAGGGTCATTATCGAACCAAACTTTCCTTAAAATGTCGGTCCACAAGTTGGTTAAGGGAGTGGAAAAGTATGCGGTGCGTGTTAGTACGTGACGGAGATACCATCTTCTTAGCGTGCAGTTAGAGTGGCGAGACCGGCTGCAATACTTCCAACAATGTCATACTAACTTGCTTCTCACTGTGATGAAATTACGATGTCGCTGTCCTTCCTTTGAATACACCTTGTACATTTCATACAGTATTGGACTGCCATCATTTTGTAGGCTGACTTTTGTCAGTAAAACAGCCAACACTTGCTGGTTGCTAAGGGCTACACAGCGTAAGGGGCATGACAGCAGTAAATTTATTGCCACGAAGTCGTGACCACAGGCACGGCGAGAAGTATTAAAGGGACCTTGAAATGATATTTACAGAGATAACAAAAGGCGCACGACCGATCGCTATTCTAAAATTTTAAAGCTAAATTTATTAACACCGTTGGCGATTAAAATGCTCCCCCCCCCCCCCCCCCCCCCCCGCCTCCCCCTCCTTCAAATCATACTAACCGAAGTTCCAGAAAAAAAAAAAAATCAGGTCGGAACTGCACCGCTCCACGCCCCATCTATAGTCGGATACAACCATAGAGTTTCTTACTATTACCTAGAGGGAAAGCTGGCAGCCCGTCTATGGGAGTTTGCATGGCGACCCCTCGAGACCACTTCAGCCACCATGGGCGCTCAAAGCATCATGGGGCGGTGAGCTACTTGTTGCGGAACTGCAACTTTTGGCCAAAAAATAATAGAAAAATAAAGCTGTTTGATAGCTACAAACGTCATAACATTCAATATCTTGTCTAATGATTGCAACAAACGAGCAGAAAAGCGTTTAAGTGCAAAGTTTGCCCAAAATAAGAGACGACTCGCTCTCCTATTGGCCAAGTAATGAACACTACAAAAACTAATATTTCGTAATTAACAGGCACATGTTTAAAAGTAAATATGTTTTAAAGAAAAATGTTGTTGCTTAGATACTTTAAGAGGTTTTTTAATGGCATTTTGGAAAAGTAAAACCTTTTATTGGCGTCGTGTGTCATCGCGTTTTTACTACTATGGTTTTTGCACACTGCGTTCGCGCGAAAGTCGTCTGCGCACACACGAACATCGTTTTTGGAATGAAACCTCTTAGTAATGACACTCCGTGTTCCTGAAAAACTACGACTGTTCCGCAACAAGTAGCTCACCGCCCCATGATGCTTTGAGCGTCCATGGTGGCTGAAGTGCAGCGCCGCCAGCTTTCCCTCTAGGTAATAGTAAGAAACTCTATGGATACAACTCAAGAAAAAAGCGGCTTTTCCCCCTCAAAGGACCCCCTTCCAGCCAATGGCGGCAGCCGGTTTTCATGAACCTGCTGGAGTAACAATGCAGGGAGCGGCTTGACAATGCAGGGAGGCAACTACCTCCTTTCATCTGCCCCTCCCTGCATTGTCACGCCAGCAGGCTCATGAGAATCGGCCAACGCCATTGTCTGGAAAGGGATCCTTTGACGGGGAAAAGACGCTTCCTTCTTGAGTTGTATCCGACTATAACCCCACCCACCCCCGCCACTTGGACGCGCCCGCTGAGAAGACTCGCCCACATTGCCCACTGTCGTCATCGGGGTAAGGCCGACTAAGAACGCGTGGGGGGGTGTCGCCCTAATCGGTTGCGTGCTACTGCAAGTAGGAATTTTCAAGCATTATTTATAAACTATAGGCCCTATAGGCGTCCCTCATAGCCTGAGTTGCTCTGGGACGAAAGGCCCTCATAAACCAAACCTAAACTATAGGATCCACCCACAGCGTTCAAATTTGTCTCGAATACACACAAAGATCACCACTACAGATCTGTTGCACTATATAATATGAGAATAAAAACATTCCAGGGTGCCTTTAAGGTGAAGTCTGGTGTTCACAATGAGGTACGTGACAGCTTGAATGCCTTATGTCTCCTCCACAATTGTGTTAAAAAAGATGCATATGTATAGGGCTATGATCTTCTTATGAAATAAAACCGAGTACACTTGATTTTAGAAGCCTGGTATGTAGCGCAGGTATCGAAGAATGTGGACTATTTAGTTAAAATTTCTATACGTCTCCTTTATGCGCGCTTATTAGAACAGAAGGGAAGATATCTCGACTAAAAAGCAACCACTGAGAATATGAAACTTCTCGAAACTTCAAACTCTTTAAAAATCACTGGTTGTAAATAACATTTAAAATGAAGCAGTCATGTACTAGAATGAAAACGTACTAGGATGAAAACTTCATACGCAGTTAAAGCAGCGCGATATTAAAATTACATGAGTTAAGAATTTTGCGCAAGACGAGCGCTGCGGTCTGATCTCTACTCTAGCCGAATACATAAATCTCAGCGACTGCCGTAGCTCGAAGAGGTCTTCTAAAGCAAACTTTCGCAATTACACATTAAGGCAGGCTAAGCGAATTTCGCTGCGAAACGCGCCGTTTTTCCGAGAAACTTGTGAAATAATAATCAGCACGCTTCTGGAAGAAAAAAAAAATGTTGAAGGCGTTAACACGAAGCCGTAAAAGTCTACCTCGTTTGTTTCCCATCGGACCTGATCTAAAACCCTCTAATCCGCGCGAAAGCTTCCGATTCCTTTTTTTCTTTCTTTTCCGCCAACCACGTGCCTGAATCTGACAGCGCACGCTCGGAACACCTCATTAAAAACCCTAGGAGGTCGATCCACACGAACCTTTCGTAATATGGACGGACAGATTCGTCTTTCCTTTTTTCTTCTTCTCGAGGTTGGCATTGGTCCTAGAAGTTTATTTTTTATTTCGACCACCTGCAAAGTGCACTCGGAGCCGTAGTTTCTGCGTATTTAAAATATGAACAGTACTTGCCGCCCTTTTATATTTGCACCGCGCTGGTCGCCGGGTTGCCAAGCGGTCTCTCTCTCCCTCGCTCTCTCTCTCTCTCTCTCTCTCTCTCTCTCTCTCTCTCTCTCTCTCTCTCTATATATATATATATATATATATATATATATATATATATATATATATATATGCACACACATATTAATGCCGAAGAAAGAGACCGGAAGTGATTATTGAAAACTGCATGCTTGCATACGTTTACGCAGGACCTGTGCGGTGATGACATAAAATACAAGCCAGAAACACATAAAGCTGAGAAAGCAACGCCTTGTAAAGGATCGTACAGTAATTTTTAGACACCAGCCTGAGCAGCAAAACACGCAACAATAATCAAAGCAGACAGATCAACGAAAGTCTGCGCTGCGAAACCACACAAGAAGATTGAGGGCCTAAGAAAAAAAAAACGAACAACGGAGGGACGAAAATAAAAGATAACAGGTCTGAATCGGTCGCTATAGAAAAGATAAAGGAAAAAAAGATAAACGACTAGAAATGGGGAGCGCAGATCAAGCTAAAAGATAACAAGGACGTCCTAAACACACGTAGGAGGCACGCGCCAAAAAAAAAAAAAAAGAACAAACCTGTCGAGGTGCAACCGCAGTGGCAAACTCTCCACCTCCCGCGACGGGGGAGGCTTCGATAGGAGCGCGCATATAAAAGGTTCCCGACGCCAGACCAGCGGACGTGACCGAGAGCTTCTTGCCTAGCTCCGCCGAGGCCGTAAAAATTAATTACGGAGCCGTCTAGCCGCTGTTTTCCTTTTTTCCCCACTCGCACCGTCTCCTTCTTTGATTCGTTACGCTCTCTCTCTATCTCCCCGTTCTGTCCGTCGCTCGCTCCGTTCATCTCAGCGCCAGTAGAGACAAGGAGACCCAAACGCCGGCTGATTGGAGTGCCATTGAAGGCGGGCACGAAGATGGCTGCGCGAGAATAAAGCGGGTTCTCGCGCGCATGCGGCGATGGACGGCTTATACTGGGCGTTGATGGAAAGCGCACAAACACTGATTGCAGGCGCCACCGCGGCAAACCAGTCGCGAGGTGGCGTTTGTGTGTCTGGTTGCCAGGTTAGGGGACACTAGCGCTCCCTTTCTTCCCACTAGTTCCTTCCTTCATAATAGAAAGGCACAATGGGGACAACATGTGAGAAGACACTAGCGCCCCTTTTCCTCCCACTAGCTCCTTCAATCGCAAAACTGAATTTAAAGGGACTCTGTGAGAAAATATGTGAGAGGACACTAGCGTCCACTTCCCTCCCACTAGCGCCTTTCTTAATAAAATATAATCTAAAGGGACACTGGGGGACAAAACGGGAGGGAACACTAGCGCCACGTTCCCACCTCCTAGCTTCTTCCTTGATAACTGAGAGTAACAATGGGGACAGCATGTGATGGGACACTAGCGTCCCTTTCCCTCCCACTAGCTCCTTTCTTAATAAAATATAATCTAAAGGGACACTGTGAGACAACATGTGAGGGGACACTAGCTTCCCCTTCCCTCCCACTAGCTCCTTTCTTAAGAAAATATAATCTAAAGGGACCCTGGGGGACAACACGGGAGGGAACACTAGCGCCACCTTCCCACCCCCTAGCTTCTTCCTTGATAACTGAGAGTAACAATGGGGACAGCATGTGATGGGACACTAGCGTCCCTTTCCCTCCCACTAGCTCCTTTCTTAATAAAATATAATCTAAAGGGACACTAAGGTGCCTTTTCCTTCCATTAGCTCCTTCCTTCATAATGGAAAGAAACAGTGGGGACAACATGTGAGAAGACACTAGCGTCTCTTCCCCTACCACTAGCTCCTTCAATCACAAAACATAATTTAAAAGGACACTGTGCCACAACGGTGAGGGGACACTGGCGTCCCCTTCGCTCCCACTAGCTCTTTTCTTAATAAAATATAATCTAAAGGGACACTAAGGTGCCTTTTCCTTCCATTAGCTCCTTCCTTCATAATGGAAAGAAACAGTGGGGACAACATGTGAGAAGACACTAGCGTCTCTTTCCCTCCCACTAGCTCCTTCAATCACAAAACATAATTTAAAAGGACACTGTGCGACAACAGTGAGGGGACACTGGCGTCCCCTTCGCTCCCACTAGCTCTTTTCTTAATAAAATATAATCTAAAGGGACACTAAGGTGCCTTTTCCTTCCATTAGCTCCTTCCTTCATAATGGAAAGAAACAGTGGGGACAACATGTGAGAAGACACTAGCGTCTCTTTCCCTCCCACTAGCTCCTTCAATCACAAAACATAATTTAAAAGGACACTGTGCGACAACAGTGAGGGGACACTGGCGTCCCCTTCGCTCCCACTAGCTCTTTTCTTAATAAAATATAATCTAAAGGGACACTGGGGGACAACATGGGAGGGAACACTAGAGCTACCTTCCCACCCCCTAGCTCCTTCCTTCATAACTGAGAGTGACAATGGGGACAGCATGTGATGGGACACTAGCGTCCGCTTCCCTCGTGGCTCTCTTCATAAAAGAATTCGGAATGGAAACTCGGGGCCAACATGTAAAGGTGCACTAGCTACTCCTTTCCTCCCGCTAGCTCCTTTGTTCATAATTGAAAGGAACAAGGAAGACAACCACATGTGAGGGGACACTAAAGCCCCCGTCTCTTCCACTGGGTCCCTTCTTCACAACATATAATTTAAAGGGACACGGCACAACTCTATCCATTTGTTCAGTAGAAATCGATTCTAAACTCTTTTTGGGTGTGTTGATATTTCTTTGGCAGCGGAAGACACATTTATTACTGCAAAAATTACATTTAAAAATTTACCCGCCACTAGAATAAAACGCTTGACGTCAGCACCGAAAAGGACTCCGTGATCACCGTTTTGGAGTGGATGGTGGTGTAGCCTAGCCTCCGGGATCTGCGAAGGGAGCTGATTGTCACTGCAGTCCGCCTGCGAAAACGGCCGGTGGTGGCGACGCCTGTCATAAATTTCTGGCTTTTTCCAGTTTAGGAATGCTCTGTTTTTAACGAAAGTAGCGTGTTTGTCATTAGAATGTGGCACTCTTTCGATACAGGCCTGCTTCAATCTGTCATCAGTGTCCCTTTAAAGCAGGGGCAGGGATTAGTGGGAACTGTGATTGGAAATTAGGGTTCAAGCGCAACCAGCACCAGATGTGTGTGGGTTGTACCTTGCAACCATTATCTATGCGACAATAAAAGGAAGACAGAAGGAAGCATACTAATTTTTCATAACGGCCTACCTGCCTACGTATCTGCCTACGTACCTACCTGCCTACCTACCTGCCTACCTACCTGCCTGCCTCGCCTAGCCTGGCCTGGCCTGACTGGCCTGCCTGGCTTAGCCTGCCGAGCCTGCCTAGCCTGAATAGCCTGCCTAGCCGTAAATAACCTGCCTAGCCTGAATAGCCTGCCTAGCCTGCCTACAAAGCCTGCAAAGCCGGCCTAGCCGGCCTAGCCTGCCTAGCCTGCCTAGCCTGCCTAGCCTGCCTAGCCTGCCTGGCCTCCTCCTCCTCCTCCTCCTCCTCCTCCTCCTCCTCCGACCGACCGACCGACCGACCGACCGACCGACCGACCGACCGACCGACCGACCGACCGGCAACCTAGCCTAGCGTTGCCTAGCCTGCCTGCCAGTCGGTCGGTCGGTCGCGCGAACATAGTGTTTTTGCATGAAATATTTAGTGAAAAGTAAAGAAGGCCCGCAGGTCAGTGCCGCATTCTGCAACATATAATGTTGCAGACGTTCAGTATACAACGTTGCAAAGCAAGGCCCGGTCTCCTTGAGACGTTCAATCCTGCATCTAAGAAAAAGATCAATTTTCTGCCCTCCGAAAGATTTTATCGTGGTGTCTAATACAAAAATAAAGTCTACGAGGTCAGTTGCCTCCCAGTGCGCCGGCGCAGAATAATACAGCTTCGTTGAAAGGGGATTCTCAGACGATGATGCATCGGCCGCTGTCAGCGCACCGATGCGGCCGGGCGCGAGCGTTCCACGCGACTTTATTCGATCACGTCGTGGCCCCTGTTTGCCGTGGCGGGAAACTACTACGTGAATAAACTGCCACGCACACGCGTCCACGTAAAATAAAAATTCTCTCAGGGCGCTCGCTTCAACCGCGTGCGTGCTCGCGAGATGCCAGAGCAGCGAAGGTAATCCGGAAGCATTTTTCCGCGCGTTCCAGCAAAACAAGCCTCCCGTTTTCCTCTGAGAACGGTTCTTTTATTTTGATTCACTCCTGCTCTAAGCTTCAAGGCACCGGGAAAGAAAAATATTAACGTTGAGCCTAACGACGTAAAGTGGGAGCTAGAACAAGGGACGAGCGAGTTAGCATTTCTGAGTGGCGCTTCTCATGCAATATACAACGTGGCCGGGAGTTCAGATTTAAGGCGTCATCAAGAATTCATGATAATGTAGAGAGTCATTTAGGCGGCACAAAGACTGACGCCGGCACGTCGTTGATGCGGGATATATACGGTTTAGAGGAGAGGAGGAAGATTTATTTACGTTTTAAGCTACGAGTGCCTTCAGAAGCTGCATCGACGAGCGGAAACCTTTGCGCTGTTCTTCTCCGCGTGCCACCGCAGGGGGGAGTTGCATGCCGGCGTTTGACTTCACGTGACGTCACATGCGCGCTGGCAATAGTATTCACATAGTCGTCAAACAGACGTCACATTTTCGCGTGACATAGGTGGCAGGCGGGCTAGAACGGGAACCGTGACTGATATGCATGCATAAAACGAGTGTAATAAACGTTGGGTCATCGATCAAACATGCTTTATCCATGCCACGTAATTACACGCAACACGCAGAATACACTCCATATACCCCTTTGATCACGTAGCAATATCATGAATAACAAGGCATAACGATAATAAACAATGCAAAACAATGCCCGCTCATTGTTAGCGCAGCAAATTCGCACTTGGCGTAACTACGCAAATCTTCTTCTTCTTCTTCTCCTCTCAAATCGACCTTAATTCTTCCTCCACCTCCACCTTTGATGATGATGATGATGATTGTGAAAACATTTGAATTAGAATTAAAAATTGCTTGTTGGTCCCCACCCACTCCGGGAGTCCACTGGATCATGCAGCCGCTCTTGCCCCTTTGTCATCTCCTGGTGAACTTCCGGGTCTGAGCTGGACAGAGTTTCCTACTACCCCTCGATCATCGCTTCTTTTATCCGTCTCTGCTTTGACAGAGCGGAATAGCGCGCCCTCTTCAGTGACCGCTTCCACAATCACAGCGTGTCGCGTGCCGCTCGAGAGAAGAGGAGAAAGCAGAATGCGAGACGACAGTGCAGGTCACGCAGGCCGGACAGCTATGCAGCGGCGGTGGATTCTGCTGTGGTTCGCGGCGGCGGCGGCGGCGTTCTCGTGGTTCCCGCTCCCGGTCTGCGCTCAGCCGCTGATCGCCACGAAATTTGTGCTGCACCCGGTCCGCGGGACCAACGCCAGGGCGACGCGCTACCGGCTGGCCCCGGTGGTGAACCCGGATTGCAGCGGGGACATCTTCAACGAGTACGCCAACACATGCGACTACACGGGCTTCCAGTGGCGGGGTAACGAGGGCACGTTCGCAGTGAACCCCGCCCAGAGGTCAGTAACAGGGTGCACGTTCGGACAAGTTGCTCTTGTAGACATTTTCACATAGACGTCAAGGAACCCCGCCTTATTCAACGCTGGACTTTGGGAGCAACTGTGAGCGCAGCCTCATGAAACTGCCTTAGACATATGACTGATAAGAAACGCTATTAGACGCCGTAGTGAAGAGCTCCGGAAGTTTCCACCCCCTGGGGTTCTTCAACTTGTACTGACCTCGCACAGTACACGGGCCTCTAGAATTTCGCCTGCATCGAAATTCCACCGCCGCGGTTCTATCCCGACCACAGCGGTTAACCGCGGCGGCTGAATTTCTTTGGAGGAGAAATTCTACAGGCCCATGTACTGTGCGATGTCAGTGCATGTTAAAGAACGCCAGGTGGTCGAAATTTCCGGAGCCCTCCACTACGGCATCTCTCATAGCCTGAGCTGCTTTGGGATGTTAAACCCCATAAACAAATCAATCAAACGCTCTTCGTACGATATCTCTGCGATAAAAAAAAGCAGGCGTTCCGAAGGACATGAAAAAGTGTTCAACCTTAAGAACACCGGATAGTTGTCCTTGTATTAATTGCGGTTTTCAGTCTCATTAGTGGGAAATGCTGATGCCCATCGGAGTGTCCAGTAACTAGGGTTGCGATTGCGCATTTGCGTTTTGTTTATATGCCACCACAATCACCATAGCGCGCCACTCTGCTGAGGGTGTCCACGTAGTTCGGTGCAGTAAGCAGTTATGGCTGGTGGACGTGGAGAAGGGGGGGGGGGGGGGGGGGGGACATTGATGGTGACAGCGATACCGCGATTTCGCGTAAACTAAAAACAATATTGGCGTAAGATACGCAATGTACGGCAGTTACGAATGAAGAGATTTAACTAAAAAGTTCTGTTAGTTGATGTGCATCATTACTGCACGAGAAATTTAAAAAAGCGTGTCGGGCGATGCTTGGAAAAGATACTGCTGTGATGTCTTTACGCATAAGAAAAACTACCTTTTCTTCTTTTTTTTTCATCACCCCGCCGCGGTGGATCAGTGGTTACGGCGCACGGCCGCTGACCCGAAAGACGCGGGTTCGATCCCGGCCGCGGCGGCTGAATTTCGATGGAGGCGAAATTCTAGAGGCCCGTGTGCTGTGCGATGTCAGTGCACGTTAAAGAACCCCAGGTGGTCGAAATTTCCGGAGCCCTTCACTACGGCGTCCCTCATAGTCTGAGACGCTTTGGGACGTTAAACCCTAATAAACCAACAAACCAATAAAAAATCGTTAGGAATTTTTGATGTCGGGCTGATGCGAGAACACAACATATTTTGCCTTTTTGATTAATTTGGGACGACTCACCACGATTATATCATAATGATATCAGAAATTCAATATCCATTTTTGGAAGGGAATGTTCATATGAAGATCGCCAAGACATGAAAGGATTCGGGTTACACACGTCGCCGGTTCGAATTCCTGCCTCAAGCTGGGCTCTAACTTAACTATTAAGTTTATGCTGCACGAAACGCTGAATTGTATCACATAATCTAGAATATTTTGCGGCAAACGGTTGGCCAACAAATTTTAAACGAATATCGGGACTAAGTGGCTCGACTTTGTCGCTTGCCAGGCGGGGTTGTACATACCGGATTGACATGGGCTAGCTACGAGTTGTGGTGCTCGGGCATCACACTGCTGCCAGTTATTAGTTCATTCCATTATGTAACCACCTCGGTTACCATGGAAACCACGGGAATGCAATGTCGTTGCTATGGAGGCCGCCATCTTGGATTCTATCCGTGGAATCAGCATAACTCGAAGGCTCGAAACGTGACCAGAAGAGCTAACGCTCTTCGCACAGCATTTTTGCATGGCAAAAGTATTTTCCAGCATCGACGACACAAACAAGGAAAAAACGTATCTAGTTTCCTCCGCTGATTTTTTTGGCGGAATATACAGTTTTTTCTAGCGATCGCAAATATGTTTTGACGGGCTCGACTTGATATAATAAAAGAAGCACATCTCTGGACCCAGGAAGGATCTTTTGGAAATTGTGGAAAATTTGGTTAGTGCAAAAAGGCCGTTTTACATTTTTTTTGTTCAACACTACGCGAGTCGCGTAGCCATTTCGCGGAGGCCATACTGCGCATGCGCGAGGAGCAGTGACGTCACACGGCGCACAGCTGGCGCGCCGCCGCCGTCGCTGCGCGGGTCACTCAGAGGTGCCGCCGCCGCGCTCGCTAGTTGCGCATGCGCAGTAGCGCCGCATAGCCAGCGTGCCGGGGCCGCCGCCGCTGCCGCGCGCTCTCCGTCGCCTCTCTCTCTCTCTCTCTTCGTTCCAGGTTTAACCACAGCTAAACGACTGCCAATTTTTCCGGTTACCTTTTAATTTCCTCCTCCCTTCACCGGGTATTTTCGGCAATATTTATGCATTTAAAGCTTAGTAACCTTTCCGCAGAAAATCCAAAATTAAATTACCGAGATTCTGAAAGCTTGTAATTCTTCCAAAACTGCGGAAGAAAAAATAGTAGCCAATTTCCAGCCTCGACGCAGGTACGAACTTCATTCCGCGCGTTGTTTCTCGTCCTGTTTCTGCTCCGGGATAAAAGAAGTTGTGAACCACGAGCACAGCTCGGTCTCTAGCCATTCGAGTCGCAGGATGGTTTCTTACTCCAGTGCCGCCGTGGTGGCTCAGTGGTTATGGTGCTCGGCTGCTGACCCGAAAGACGCGGGTTCGATCCCGGCCGCGGTGGTTGAACTTCTTTGGAGGCGAAATTCTAGAGGCCCGTGTCTGTGCGATGTCAGTGCACGTTAAAGAACCCCCAGGGGTCGAAATTTCTGGAGACCTTCACTACGACGTCCCTCATAGCCTGAGTCGCTTTTGCGACGTTAAACCCCATAAACCAAACCAAACCTTACTCCAGCGGTGACAGCCGCTCCCATACTACCACTGCAGGTTCGTGGACTCGCCTATCAGGGCCCGCATCGACATTTTCCAGTTCATCATCCTCGCGGACCCGCGTTACATCGACATAAAGAAGTTCGATACGTACTACAGCTTCGGCGATGTCCTGGAATTACCCGATCCCTGGAACTTCTACGAGCTCCCGGGGAGCGAATTCTTCGTGAGTTCTCACGCTAACCACATTTCTATAAGTTCGAATTTAGGTGTTCAAGTGAGCGCTGTTAAAAACGGGCCCAGGAGATGTTTTAAATCTGGGTAGATGCACATGTACAACTAAAAATTGAAATTAAGCGCAAGCCAGTGAAGGCTTCGGAAATTAATCCGGATGTCTTTCCTACGGCGTCCCCGATAGCAGCAAAATTACGGCTCGTAAATCAATCAATCAATCAATCAATCAATCAATCAATCAATCAATCAATCAATCAATCAATCAATCAATCAATCAATCAATCAATCAATCAATCAATCAATCAATCAATCAATTAATCAATCAATCATTAAGTCAATGAATCAATTATTAAGTCAATGAATCAATAATTAAGTCAAGCAATCATTAAGTCAATCAATCAATAAGTCAATCAGTCAGTCGACTGATCAATCAATCAACCAGTTAACCGATCGATCGGATCAGTGCACGTTAAAGAACCCCAGGTGGTCGAAATTTCCGGAGCCCTTCACTACGGCGTCCCTCATAGCCTGAGTCGCTTTGGGACGCTAAACCCCGATAAGCCAATAAACCAACCAATCAACCAGTTAATCGACCAATCGGATCAATCAACCAGTTAATCGACCAATCGGATCAATCAACCAGTTAATCGATCGATCCGATCAACCAATCAGATCAGTCAACAAGTAAATAATATAAAATAAATAAATCAATGAATCTCAGCCGAAAAAAACAAGAGGAAATCTGTCGTCGCAACAGGATTTCTGTAACGTTTTTGCCCATGAATTTGTACAAGCAGAAATTTTTGTAACAGAGTTTTGTGTAGTTACTACAGGAGAGTATACTCTACAACTGAAGACTACAGATGACTTCTTCAGAAAATGTACCCTTCCACAGAAAAATACTATTAAACGACAGGAACGCCTGTCATTACGACAAAACAGCAGAAAATTTCGCGGTATTTTTTGACACTGTCCTATCGTTTCTCTCGACCGGAAGTACTGCTCGTTAAATGAACGAATCTAAAGTGTAATACCTAATGGCGCAATGGAAGGCACTAACCTGCTATGATACCCATGTAAGCGTGTGACTTTGACGTATTGAAAGTTTATAATGTTTTGAACATTAATTTGAACATAATTAAGAAATTAACAAAGAAAAATCACGCGCCAAAAGTGAGACGATTTTTCGTATTGGTTCCATGCCCAGTGTAAACAATCACACAATGATTCGAGACCTAAGCGCTTGCTGCCCTTCGAATCGGCTATACCTGTGCCGAGGCACACATACCTTAGGCTTAGTGGACACAGTCCACAGACAGCGCATTCGTCTCTCCCCGCGACCGTAGCTGATTACGTCGGTGCAGCTGAAGGTGGTGAGCGACGAAGACGGCACGTACGCGAGGTATCGCGGGCCCACGCTGAACTACACGTACCCGTTTCCGGGAGAGTACTTCATCACGGCGTCCCTGCGGAACCGGACGCGCCGCAGGATCAGCCGCATCAGCGTGACCAAGGTCACGGTCATCGCCGATCCACAGCCTTGCCAGCCTCGCCTTGAAGTGAGTGTTGTTTGATCCCACGAAGAAAGTCTCCTCCTTTCGTTACGTAATGGAATTGTGTGTTTGTTTGTTTATGGGATTTAACGTCCCAAAGCGACCCAGGCTATGAGAGACGCCGTAGTGGAGGGCTCCGGAAATTTCGACCACCTTGGGTTCTTTAACGTGCACTGACATCGCACAGTACACGGGGCTCTAGAATTTCTCCTCCATTGAAATCCAACCGCCGCGGCCGGGATCGAACCCGCGTGTTTCGGGTCAGCAGCCGAGCACCATAACTACTGAGCCACGGAATGGAATTGCGTAGTTTAGTCATCAGACAACGAGGAGTAAGTGAAGTTTTGTACGAACATCTAGCCAACCCTTACAGAAAAGTTTTAGACAGTCGATAGAGTGTCTATAGACTTCTGTCTGTACAGTCTATAGACTGTCTAAAATGCCATAGACAGTCTATAGACAATCTATAGATTTAAGACCATACACGTTTAGTAGACTTTTGTCTATAGACAGCCTATAGACTATGAATAGACAAAAAGCAATATATGTAGGAAGTCAATAGAGTCATTAAGAAGTCTATAGACTGTCTATAGACCATTTTTATATGGGTTAAGACTGCTGTATATGTCGAGAGGGGAATTATGCGGACTCATCCTTGGTAAAATCGTCAACAACAACATGAATGAGGCCGCCGCGATGGCTCAGTGGTTATGGCTCTCGGCTGCTGACCCGAAAGACGCAGGTTCGATCCCGGCTGCTGCGGTCGAATTTCGATGGAGGCGAAATTCTAGAGGCCCGTGTACTGTGCTGTGCCAGTTCACGTTAAAGAAACCCAGGTGGTCGAAATTTCCGGAGACCTTCACTACGGCGTCGTTCATAGCCTGAGTCGATTGGGGACGTTAAACCCCCATAAACCATAAAACAACTTGGGTCAGCTACAGTGCACTCCAGGGCTCGGATTTAGCTTTCGCGTTTAGAAATACTCTTGACGCAGACAAGTTTATTTTTGTCTTTAATCAACTAATTCATTCTTCAAGTTGAATAAGACTGTAGGGTAGAGTCTTCCATCACTTGGATCTTTTAGCTGTCGACGGCGCAGCTCTTCTGGTTCTGTCACTGGACTACCCACATACCCCCCCCCCCCCCCCCCCCCTTCCTCTCCAACCTCCATCAGTGATCACGAATATCACCATCAGTCTTCAAGGCGGCTCATTTTTTTTCCTCAGAAACACTCCGCAAGTAGACACGGACAATATGAAAATTTTGAAGGACCGGTACTGCCTTTAACGGGATTCTTAGGGACAGCTTCAGCGACGCGCACTACTGAATCTAGCCCGCGTCGTTTTACCTCGATGTCTGCGGTACGTGGATTTCGGCTGCGCCTACTGCTGGATCTTGACGGGCTGATTAGGTTTGTTCGCAATATCGTACCCGCCGTAAAGCTTCTTCCCCACAAGGGTTCTATACCTCTATTGCGTCTTGATGCACTGAGCGCCAGTCACTGCGGTTTAGCATTTAGCAAGCGGCTTCGATAACATTAGAAGCCTTACCGCGGAAAAAAAAATTGTCGACGGTATAAAATTCGCTCATTGTCTGGAAAAATGTGACGTCATCAGATCGGATAATTTCCATTGGATGGAGAGAAGCGACATCACCAGAGAGGATAGTTCCCATTGGCCGGAGGAAAATGACGTCGTCAGACCGAGTAATTCCGGGCGCCGTGGTGGCTCAGTGGTTATGGCTCTCTAAAGAAGCGGGTTCGATCCCGGCCGCGGTGGTGGAATTACAATGGAGGCAAAATTCTAGAGACCCGTGTACTGTGCGATGTCAGTGTACGTAAAAAAAAAAAAAAAAACCCAGGATGTCGAAATTTCCGGCGCCCTTCACTACGGCGTCGCTCATAGCCTGAATCGATTTGGGACGTTAAACCCCATATAAACCAAACTAAACCGAATAATTTCCACTGGCTGGAAGGAAATGACGTCAGAGACCGGTAGTGACAAAAATACGTTTTTGTCGCCAACACCTCGAGACAACTGCGGGAAACCTCTAGATGATCCGAAGCGATGTTTGGCTGTGCGCAGACAGACATTTAGGGCTCCGCAAACACCTGCATGCACTAATGACAAAGTTTGATGCAAGGCATCAACGGCCTCTGTCTATTTCTATCGCATTGCCTGCAAGCAAAGTAGTTAGGGGTCCTCGTGAATTTTAAGGCGTAAGCCTTTTTTGGCCCATGAGTGGGGTGGACGGAAGTTGTCCTCGCGAGCATAAGTTGTATAGTAATTAAAATAAAATATAAAAGTTGATCAAGCAACAGTTGATAAACAACATATGTTTAATGAAATCCGATCCCGGCCGCGGCGGTTGAATTTCTATGGAGGAGAAATTCTAGAGGCCCGTGTACTGTGCGATGTCAGTGCATGGTAAAGAACCCCAGGTGGTCGAAATTTCCGGAGCCCTCCACTACGGCGTCTCTCATAGCCTGAATCGCTTTGGGACGTTAAACCCTCAGAAACCAAACGAAATAAAAAATAAAAAACACGAAGAGCAAAATAAATGAAAAATATGTGTTAAAAATAAAAAAAAATAGAAAAAATAAAGAAAGTTAAGAACAAAGTAAAAATAAACAAAAAATGAAAACACGGAAGGAGGAAAAGAGAAAGAAGGAAAAGCTTTCGCTTTTCTGCTCTTAAGCAGACTTAAATGCAGTCCTGTAATTTTTGGTTTCCGAGCAACTGACCCCAACAGCATCCAAGAGCGGTCCAAGTGGTTGAGGGACTCGGGAACAATTTCGTTCCTTCTCGCCGACAGGTCAGCTCAGCCAGCAAATGGCGCACACGAGACCGACCGCAGCTCCGGAGAGAAAGAGAAAAGCTGTTTTCCTCTCAGGCGGAGATCAATTCGGCGATCTTACCGGCCTAGAGGGGGCGCTTCAGTTTATCCAATACGGTGACACTATGGAGAACTAATTCTGGGCGTAGCCCAGGTAGAATCGTGCTTGTTTTAAAGTCGCATTAAACTCGCCTTTGTCGATGCTAGCAACCTCATGTGAGTCAGTAGTTCGTTTCTCAGTGGTGTAAAACGTCTAAACGAGAAACAAGTTATAAATCGCTGTCTAGCGTGTGAAAACGGCTGGCGTGACTGCGGAGCTGCGGACGCTAAACGCGCACTTGGGGGAAAATTTAAAATCAATAAAATCGACGTTGGAGAGTCATACAATGAACGAAAGCAAGCTCACTTTCTTTTTTCGTTTCTCCGTATAAGTGAACAAGTTTTCAGCGAGTGTCGCGTGGCTGGAGCAGAAAACAAGCAAGAAGCGTTCTCACTGTCGTAAGAGTTTTAAAGCTGCCCTCGTCTTGATTTTTATCTGACTTATAAGTTTTAATGACCACGTGCTGCATCAGATACAAATATAGATTTTTAGCCGTTTTAGTGTATATGTTGGGAGCAATATGTAGTCACCTTTCCCGTGCACTATATTCTCGGAACTACTGTGCCTTGCACTTGCTGTTTGTTCGTGAGCAGATGATGGAAGACATTTAATGAATGGAAGGTCAGTATTATCTTTTTCTCCGCTAAATTGGTAAATTGGTTTTTGAGGAAAGCAAATGGCGCAGTATGTCTCACATAACTCGGTGGACACCTGAACCATGCCGCAAGGAAAGGGAGTAAGGAGGGAGTGAAAGAAGGAGAGAAAGAGGTGCCGGAGTGGAGGGCTCCGGAACAATTTCGACCGCCTGGGCATCTTTGAGGTGCACTGGCATCGCACAGCACACATGCGCCTTTTGCGTTTCGCCGCCATCGAAACGCGGCTGCCGCGGCCGGGTTCGAACCCGGGTACTCCGGCTCGGTAGACGAGCGCCTTAACCTCTTGAGTCACCGCGGCTGGTCCGGTTCTATCCGCTTCTTGCCATACGCCAGTCTGAGTTCATGTTTCCATTAGCAGCGAAGGCATGGGACGATAACGCAATGAAAGATTAATATAAAAAAACTAGTGTTCGAGTAAATCGTTGTACCAACACCATTACCTCTCAGTGGATAACAAATCAACATACTCGAAAGCCGTAATAAGGACTATCATTACATGGACATTCATGCATCAAACTCCTCGCCTTTCCGTTATTCGTTTCTGCTCAAAGACTGTTAACAAATAGCGCTTGGTATTTACATAGGTTCACGAAGATCATCTCTTCAGAAAGAGAGGCTCGGTGCCTGATAAGAACTGCGTCCTTATGAACCTGCGAGCGCTGCGCTACACAGTGTGGTGGTGGTGGTGAAAAACATTTATAATGCAATAAATATTTACAGAGAGGTGATTTGGGTAGGCCCTATTGGCCCTTTCCCCTAACAATACTAGGTGGGGCCCCTATTCCGGGGCCCCATTGGCAAGCAACGCCGCCCGCGTCCGGTGAACCAAGGCCTTTTGGGTCTTTAGGTCCTGACAGCCGAGCAGGGCCGCCTCCCAGTCCTCTCTGGTGGGGTTGGGGTTGGGGGGGATAGATGGGTTTGACTGACACGCCCAAACCATGTGGAAGGTGTCAGCCACCTCCCCACAGAACTGGCACGCGCCATCAAAGGATGTATTGAAATGTTTAAGCACCGCCGGGCACAGTACAGTGTTAGTAAGAATATTGATGAGGAGGCGCTCGTCAGCGCGATCCAGACCCTTACAAGGGGCCGGGTAGCGCCGGTGCTCCTCCTTGTAGTAATCGGTGATTTGTTTGAATGTAATGGCCAGATTGCCTGATTGGGAGTACCCTTCCAAGGACAGGGAGATAGCCCGGGGAGAGAGTGCGCGGGCGGCCTGATCGGCCTGTTCGTTTCCCTGGAGTCCCTGGTGACCGGGGGCCCAAATCAGGTTGCGTGGAGTTGGATCTTCAGATCGACAGCTATATTCCAGTATGCGCCAGGCAAGCGGGGGAGCCCAGCCCAACTCGTAGTTCCGACAGGCCCCTCGCGAGTCAGTGATGATGTGTTTCGACTTGGGAGTAGTGAGAGCAAGAGCAATGGCAATCTCCTCCGCGTGTGTTGCGCTGTAGGCTTTGAAAGTGAGCCCGTTGACTGTGTTTGTGTTGTGTACGACTGCGGCCGTGTACCACACCCCGTGGTGTGGGCCGGCAACGTCCACGTAATACACATGTTGTTGGTTACCATAGTATCGCGCCAACGCTTCCGCGCGCGCCTGGCGACGACCGCTATGGTCTTCTCTGGACATGTTGCGGGGAAGGGGTCGGACCCGGAGGGCGCGTCTCCAGGGTTCTGGCACTCTCTCCCTTTCCTCAATATGGTAGTCATGTTTGATGTGTAGCCGGTCCAAGAGGCGGCGACCGGACGTGGTCTGTGCAAGACGCGTGTATTGGTTGACTAAGTGGGCCTCTCGAAGCTCCCGGAATGTGTTCACCACGCCCAAGGCCAGAAGTCGCTGGTTGGACGTGGTGACCGGAAGGTCGAGAGCCCGCTTGATGACTTTCCGGTGGATGACCTCCAGTTGGTCATCATCATGTTTGCGCAGGTGCAATTAGGGGGTTGAGTAGAGGATTCGACTCGTTACGAAAGCATGGGCAAGCCGCAGTGCATCCTTGCTTCGTAATCCGCCCCGCTTGTTGGAGACCCGGCGGACCATGCGGCCCACCTGGTCTCCCACCGTGCGAAGTTTGGCTAGGGTGGTGTCGACTCTGCGTTTGTGGTGTATGAAGAGACCAAGGACGCGAGCTTCCTGTCCCGATGCCCTCTCCGCCTCGCTAGCCCTAGAAAACTCGCGCATTGGCACCTGCTGCTTCTTCTACCTCGTCAGCACGCACACATTCGTGTAACAGGGCTCCTCCCTTTTGAAAATTTCGTTAGACAGACCGTAGACTGTTCATAGACTTCTGTGTATAAGTCTGTCTATAGACAAATCCTAGAGAATATTCTATAGGCAATAGATATCCTAGACAGTCTATAGAAAATTTATAAATTTATCGCCATACACTTTTAGTAGACTTTTGTCTATAAACTATGAATAGGCAACAAATATGCAGTCTATAAGAAGTCCATAGACTGTATATAAACCATTTTTATAAGGGCTGAGATATACTCTCACTGTGAAACCCTGACAAACTCCTGAATGTGCTGGCGAACAACGCAGGCAACGGAGCAAAGTTCATGGTTCCGCACGCCGATGCTTCCTATCTAGACTAGCTCGCGGCGCCCACGCAGCGCGGCGCCAATTTCGTGAAAATCACCAACCGGCCGTGCCTTCGCCTCCACAAAGTATTGAAGCGAAAGACGATGAGACTGCCGCCAACCAATTGGCGCCTCACCTTTCACTTCCTTCTTTCTGCGGACGACGACAGCACTCGCCGCGATCTCGGGAAACGAGGCATTAAGAGCTGCCGCTGAAAGGCAGTACTACTGCGGTGCTCCTTATCTGTTCTACGTACAACTGCGCAGTATTTATGTAGAGGCCCGTGAACTGTGCGATGTCAGTGCCCGGTAAAGAACCCCAGGTGGTCGAAATTTCCGGAGCCCTCCACTACAGCGTCTCTCATAGCCTTAGTCGCTTTGGGACGTTAAACCTAACAAACCAAACCAAAAACAAAAAATTGCTTGACCAACACTCCCAACGCCCCGCCAACAGTGTTAGGCTCCCCGCAGGACACCGCAATCCAACACCGGTTAACTGATCCGTGCACTTCACTGTCCGTTCTGTCAATTACGTTTGGTATACTGCACTGATCAGTTGTGTTCAAAAGCTCATTTCTGTCTCTCCGCCCTGTCCTTAGGCGGACAGCCTGGGTCCCTGCGGGCGTCCTGAGCCGGTTAGTGTGCACCGACCCGTGCGCATCAAGGTGCGCTCATGGGTGCCGTTGGAGTGCGGCCGACCGCTGGTGCCGCGCACCGACGTCCAGTACGTGGTGCTGTACGCCTCCGGTTACGGCATCGCCCCCGAGGTCCCGTGCGGTGGGACTTCTGGACAGCCTGTGAAGTGCACACGGGGCAAGTCGGCTGACTGCATTTACGAGGTCACCATAGATCCCAGGTGGGACAGTGGCGATATATAGTAGATATATATTGTAACGTGGCGGCCAGCCGAAGAATGAGGCGTGGTGAACAATGGAGAAGAGATGATTTTAATGGCCGCTGGCCTAGCGCGAGCGCTCCGTCCCGCGCCACTGCCAGCTTCGTCTTCCTCGTAACATTACCCCGGGGCCTCCGAGCGATCGTCCCGATCGTAAACTGAGGAAGACGTGGACGAAGGGATGCGTGATTCAGCGATGGTGTTCATTGCAGAAAAGAAGTGGCGAGGTGATGAAGGGACCCCAGCACCTCACACCAAATGTAACGTGGCGGCCAGCCGAAGAATGAGGCGTGGTGAACAATGGAGAAGAGATGATTTTAATGGCCGCTGGCCTAGCGCGAGCGCTCCGTCCCGCGCCACTGCCAGCTTCGTCTTCCTCGTAACAATATCAATGATACTTGGTTTGAAAGCTGATTATAATGAGAAAAAGCCGCTCCTTGAGAAATAATTAAGATTTCAATGCTTTAGCGGATGTACCAGCCTTCTTCATGGAGCGTGAAGTCGCTATCGACCCCAGATGGGACAATGGCGATATATAGTAGATATATATCAATGGTACTTGCTTTGTAATCTGATTATTATGAGAAAAAGCCACTCCTTGGGAAAATATTGGAATTTAATGCAATGCTTTAGCTGGTGGGCCAACCTTCATCAAGGTACATGTACAGCCTTTGTCAAAAGTTTGGAGCCCAGGGAGTTTGCTTCTCAAGCACACTGTCTGGTTCGTAATCCATCTCCAGCGCTCCAAATTTGCTGAAGGTAAAAAGATTTCTAGTACTCCCTCCTCCAATAGGTAGGACTACCACGAATGTTACAGGAGTCCCACTGCGAGGCTTAGAATCAAACCCCCTGGGCTCTAAACTTTTGACAAAGACTGTACAATTTGTCAGCCATTGCGCCGTAATAAGCCCTTATGCACTTATGACTTTCTAAACTTCTTGACATGTGTACGTATGTTCTCGCACACACATGCAGAGAATAAGGTGTTTTTTAGCCCTTACAGGTTTTACTACGAAAGCAGTGTTGGAATGTGACTCAAACGTAACACCGCGTACCAAACGCGCTTGCGTAGTTGTAGATTTCGTTCCTGGGCGGCTTTGCCCCACTGCGACCACTGCCACAAACTTTTTCCTCGGAAACTTATGCGAAGTAACGTACTACATGTTCTGCCCTTGTTCGATTGCCCTTGACTGCAGAGCTTTGCCATAGTGCATATCTCTCATTCGGTCGTGCACTCCCGCCTCCCCCCTTTTTTTTACTTTCATTATACACTACAGGCCTGTCCTCGGTCTCAGCCTTGCTACAGTTCCTTATCGGTCTAGATACGCTAAATAGATAGGGACACGAAAAGACCGACAGGACACAAGAGCTAGGCGACACAAGACCTGGGATAGCATCTACCCCAACTATGAGCTTTGGTTTCGTGCACTCATCGCACTCGTGAAGCGGCCGGAAGTCCTAGAGGAGGCCCACGTTTATTCTCGGCGAAGAGAGGCTCGGCGGTTGCCTCAAAGCCGCCCTTCTCCATCAAGCCGTCATAGATTTCCAAAATAAACTTCGGCGCCCTTTGACTCCCGGTCTCTCCCCACATATTTTGGCATGCTTTATTTTTTTTCGCACTATCCTCTTTCTAGCGTTTCCGGCTGAGTGTGAAGTATGGGTAATAAAAAAAGTGCTGGCCTCTCGTCAGTTTCGAAAGCTGCGCTTAAATGCTATAGCATTACGTCGAGTGATCGTTTTGCAATAACGGCTCTGCATTGGATACTTTCTGCGGCAGTAAACGACGCCGCTGACTTTGTATGTTGAAACTGATAGCGCTTGGATTCAAGTGCTGGGCTGTGAAAAAGGGCGCTCGTGTACCAGTTTTATTATGGGGACATACTGAAGACTGAAAATTGTTCGATTACCACTAGCTAGGCATAATTTATAACCTCCAATTGGCTTCAGTACAGTAGCACTAAGTACATCAATTAGCTAAGGAAAAAGGAACTTGGTTTACCTCCAGAAAATCCTACAGCCAATATATCGTATAAAAAAACATTGCAAGACCTATTGTTTAAACAGTTCGAAAATCCCGGTGACGTAGCTATCCACGAGGGATGCATATCCTGGAAGCAGCGGCCACTTTTTGAAGGAGATAAAATGCAATAACGTTCAAATCTGTGCGATATCAGCGCATGTCAAAGAACTCAATGTGGCCTTAGGTAATTCAGCTACCTCCGCCGCCGCGGTAGCTCAGTGGTTATGGTGCTCGGCTGCTGACCCAAAAGACGCGGGTTCGATCCCGGCCGCGGCGGCTAGAATTTCTTTGGAGGAGAAATTCTAGAGGCCCGTGTACTGTGCGATGTCAGCGCACGCTAAAGAACCCCAGGTGGTCGAAATTTCCGGAGCCCTTCACTACGGCGTCTCTCATAGCCTGAGTCGCTTTGGGACGTTAAACCCCATAAACTAAACTAAACTAAACTAATTCAGCTATACCTCCACTATGGCATGGCCTCAGGTAATTCAGCTCCCTTAACTACGGCGTCGCTCGTAATCAACGACCAGCTCCGGGACGTTAAATTTCACATACCCCACGAGGGACGCGAACTCAGACTAACTTTTCTTACGAATTTTCATCCGACTTATCATCCGACTTCTCATCCGACGTTTAGTCCGCCGTTTCGTCCGAATTTTCGTCCGACTTTTCATGGGTATGAAGAAACGTGTCTGTGCTACGTGCAGCTGCCTGCGGACCGGGAAGACGGCCAAGGTGGTGTTGCGCCAGATGTGGCATCGCAAGACGGAGGTGCTGGTCGAGGCCGTGGACATCGGCTACCTGGCGCCCACCAGGAGGGCGGTGCGCGCCACCATCGATGGCGCGCCTGTGGTCTACGTGTCCGACGCGGAGACGTTGTTGCTCAGTGAGAAACGGCCACTTCGGTCGCGCTCCTTTTCGACCTCGGAACGGCTGCAGAGCTCCCGCTTTCTTAAAGGTGACTGAAAAGGAATCTGAACTAGTCTTTTTGCCGCGGGAACTCGATCTACACGTTCCTAGCAGTCTTACAAACTTCGATTTATTGCCCTGTGTGGCCGATTTCCCTAATTAAATGGAATTAACATCCGGCTCACGCCTTTTTTTTTTTTAATTCTCCCCCGTACGGTGGGCGGAGTCGACCAACGCGTGGAGTGCCTTTCACCTAGTCCCGTGGCGCCTTGTCGCTCTGCCATCGGCGGAGTAATACGTAGTAGTCCGTAGTAGCAAATAGTCCGCGCGTATTTTTATTTCTGCGGGCTTATTTTGCGACTATATTATCTGCGAATGAAACTATTTATTCATGGAAACCTAAAAAAAAATAAAGCGAAAGCAAAGCCTCCACGGAGCTGGTTGAAAGGCATTTCACGCGTTGGTTGACTGCGCCCACCGTAAGAGGAGAATTAAAAAAATAAAGGTGGGAGCCGGACGTTAATTCGATTTAATTAGGGAAATCGGCCACGCAGGGCAATAAGTCGCAGTTTGTAAGAATGTTAGGAACGTGTAGATCGAGTTCCTGCGGCAAAAAGACAAGTTCAGATTCCTCTTCAGTGCACCTTTAACGCCAGGTTGAGAGGTGAAATTTGCTAGAGAGAAAGTTAAGGAGGGTAACATGCAGCAAGTTTCTAGCCTGCTTATTCACACCGGTTACGAGTTGAAATGGATGACAGAGTATGGAAGGGAGTAAAATTTTAATGTGGGGCGATGACGGCATAATGTAATAAGCTGCACATGCGATGTGGAAGACAAAAAGACTGCACGCGCGCACAAACGCACACAGTGCGGACAGCTTTAATAAATACTATATAAGACGTGCCGGTCACTTGGATGAGATTGCATTACGGAACAAGTAATAAAATAAGACGAGAGATAAGATTACAAAAACAGTTCATTATGCAGTGAAGAATGTGAATGTTGGACGCCTAGATGAAATTGCATCAGGGAACAGGTAAAGAAACAGGATATACTGAATTAGTAGTTCAGTGCATTACGCAGTGAAGAGTGTCAGCCTGCCTGGAGGAACAAAGGACTAGACGGTGATGTATAAAAAGTGTGTGTGTGTGTGTGTGGGGGGGGGGGGTGCAAGGATGAGCGGTAAAATTTCGGTGGCGAACTGGACCACTGTCCACAAGCTGTTGCAATTTTCTAGTTACCTCTGTGATGCTGCCTGAATGTAATCCCTTCTCACAATACGTGGTGCTCGCCTCGGTGCGTTGAGACATATAAAGGGCACAGCACTGCCAACGGGCCTCGTTGTGATGCCCGAGCTCAGTCCGAGCTCGGTCCGAGCTCGGCCCGAGGCTGGCCCGAGTCTGGCCCGAGTCTGGCCCGAGTCTGGCTCGAGTCTGGCCCCTTAAATTATCACTCTGCTGATCCCGACCTGGCCAGCCAAGCTCGTCGTGACGCCTGGCCCTTTCCCGTAGCAGCGTAAGAGGTGAATTGCTTACAGTGTGCTAGTAGACTCCTTGTATACAAGCAGGGTGGTTGGCAAGGGTTTTGAAATCGCCATAGCACCTGAAGAAATCGTTTTGGGTCAGTGCACGTTAAAGAACCCCAGGTGCTCGAAATTTCCGGAGCCCTCCACAACGGCGTTCCTCATAGCTCGAGTTGCTTCGGGACGTTAAAACCCATAAACTAAACTAACTAAATACAAAAAATAAGAGAAGGCGGGTTCGCGCACTTGGCTATCTGAACAGTGATCTCGTCTTTGAGCACCTCCGAAGTTAGGCAAGTGAAAGAAAAGGGGCCCATCGACGCGTAATAAACTACTTTTCGTTACTCTATAGATTTTCAGTCATATGTTACGGCCCACGACGTCTGCGTATTAAAACGTCTTCGCAGCTGTGATAACGAATTTTTTTAATGAACATGATTTTGCGATTTCAATTAATGGCTACACTGACTGCGTTTCAATGCGCCTGTTAATTGCGTACTATATATAAGACTCGAAGTGGTCTAAGCCATTATGCTTTTCTCCAGTGCATTTCTGATAGCGTAGAGACGTGTTTTTTGGAGAGATGAAAACATGCAGTCAAAGACGACCCTGGTACAAACGGCTGCCCGTCAGGCTGTCGTGTGAAGGTCCTTTTCCAGCGGTTTCTATAAGGCTTCGAGTGTCCAGTCGCAAGCCGTAACACAAAACCATGTGCCCATCTTCATTTTTAAAGGCTTTTAAATGACCGCTTTGTGTTGTCACGAGATGTTTTTCTTTCGTATAAAAACCCAACCCTTATGTACCGGCCCCTACGGGGAACTTAAAATAACAAAGTGAACTGAACTGAGATGCAGAACGCGCCTTTTGGCAGAACAGACGGCGTCTGCTCGATGTTAACTGAGACAGCACAGGCCAGCGGGGCTCTGTACTTTAGAGGGCGAACGCATTCCTGGTAATGAGCCATGTGTCAGGCTTTACAACGCTACACTAAGAACATCGCAGTAGTGCAACTATAGCTGTTAGATTTTGTACTTTAGAACTTGCGAGAGCGGTCTTTCGCTTCTTCTATTCAGTCACTGAAAAACGCCATTAACTTCTTTTCTGGCACCGTTCAACGTACCCGGGTTCTCATGTACGAATCACTTTGACATTGCACTGTGAATGACACTTGTTAAACTCGGTATACAAATGACATAGTTAAGCCTACTCTCATTGGGCGTCAGCGAAGAAATCTCTGGAGAGATCTTAGCGCCGTGATCCTTTCATGTCCGACCCGTACCGGGCTGTAGGCGGGAAAAAAAAAAAACAGTACTGTTTGTAACTTTTCTCGCGTGAAAAGAAGGCAGAAAATAAGTAAATAAGCGTTGAGCAACTTTTTTTTTTTTTTTCAGCCCATGCCATGGCCCCATTTAGTCTGTGTCGCACTGCTAGAACTATTTGCAGCGCAAAGACGACCTAATTTTTGAGGCTGCTGCCTAAAACGATCCTTTGCTGATCGATGTCGTCTTTCGGCCCGCTTTTGCAAATTTGTTTTTGTTGATTGATTTTCGTACGTCATTGTTTCACCCTGTCCTTGCTGAGGTCCCAGTATCTTAGTCACGCAACCCTAGCGAGCCCAACTACAAGCTTTAAAAGCGCATTCTATGTGTCTTGTTTTCTCTTTACAATGATGCGCAAGACAGTATGCATGAAACACCACGTGGTGTTCGTCTACGACCGCTCAATAATTTATAATGGAATTTTTGTTGTGCTGCTCCGGTTTCAACAGCTGATGACTGTGACGTCAACATGTGCTTATAGGTCACGTGAGGAATGCAAGAACTGCAATATAATCGCTGCTTCCCTTCCGCTCCTTGAGGAAGGCTGGCTTTAGCATTTTATTGAATTACATTGACGAAGCAACGATTATATCGCAGTTTTTTTATGCCTCAAGTGACCTATAAGCACACGTTGACGTCACAGTCACCGTTCGGCTGTTTAAGACAAAACCGAAACAACACGAGAAATAAATTCGATTATAAATTATTTAGCGGCCATAGGAGAATAATACGTGATAATCCATGTGTAATAATGTCTCACGCTTCATTGCAAAGAAGAAAATAGGCACGCCAAAGTTAGGCGCCTATACTCCTTTAATGACAAACAGCGACTTTCACATTTTTGTTGCGAAAGCAATACTACGCGAGTCGCCGAGCTATTCCGCGGAGCTGACGAAAGGTCATACTGCGCATGCGCGAGGAGCAGTGACGTCACACGACGCACAGCTGGCGCGCCGCCGCCGTCGCGGCGCGGGTTACACAGAGGTGCCGCCGCCGCGCTCGCCAGTTGCGCATGCGCAGTAGCGGCGCATAGCTAGCGCGCCGGGGCCGCCGCCGCTGCCGCGCGCTCTCCATCGCCTCTGTCACTCTCTCCTCGTTGTTTTCGCAATCCGCCAGGTTTTACCAGAGCTATACCATTGACAATTTTTTTTTTCGTTCAGACGGTACTGGGTCTCGAAATCTCGGAGCCCCGGATCAGCCACTCGTCTACAGCTGGACGTGTGAGCGGTGCGACACGAGGCATCCTTTGTACCACGCTTTCGTCAAGAAGCGCCTAAATGAGCAGGTAACGATGCTTCCGAAGAGCTCGCGTGAACAGCTGGAGCCGCGAGATTCTCGTAGAGTCGAAGCGTTTGTACGCCCGATATCGAGGGGATGCTTGGAAGGGTGAAAACCCCCGAAAAAAGACGTTACACATGCCAGCCATTGTCGCGTCTGTCTTGCGTAGCCTCGTAACAAGCGCTACATGACGCGTTGTGCGCGGATTCAGGCGACAGCTCTGCACCGCTGGTCGCCGCGAGGCACGGAAGGGGGACTTCTTGAAACTGTGCTGTAAATTATCTGCTCGCTTTTGTGGTCTTGTCCGCCGCATGAACGCTCCGTGGTCTGTACAGAGTCGACCACTCTTGTCTAGAGTGCTCGGATGGTGTGCTGCGGAGCAAATAAAATGAAATCTTTTCGCTGCTGCTTTGCTAGCGGTAAGGCACTGGTGCCTATACGCTCACGTCTCTATCCAGCTGCTCTCCAGCGCAAGCATTATCAATGAAAGTCAATACTTGCTTCGTAATTTCCCTTCATTCCCCCCGAACGACACTTTTCCAGCGCTCTAGACAAATGTTATCGACTCTGTACTCGAAATAATGCAAGCACTTTATATCCAACCTCAAACACCCTTTTCAGGGACCTTTTCAAGAGAATTCCGGTGGTCGGCACTGATTAGCAGCCCTCCATTACAGCGTGCCTTACATTTCACAACCCTGCTTTGAGAAGGAAATATTTATCAGTCGGTAGAAGGGAAGGGGGAAAACATTCTAGCAATTCTGTCACGACAGCAAGACTTACCGCCTTGTTGTTGGAGCACATCTATAATCAAGAATTCGGAAAATGGAACGAATAGCACAGGGACGAGATGAAAGAAAAAAAGGAGGCACACGCGAAGAAACAGGAGAAACGAAGCGCTCAGTTCGTGCCCCCTGTTTCTTGATCTCGTTCCTGTGCCATTCGTTCTTTCATTGTTTCCGTGCACCAACGGAACAAAATTTGCACTTATCCATCATTTCACCAGTATTACTAAACGCATCTACGGGCTTAATGTGACGCACGTTTCGCGGCGGTTTTAAATTTTCTTGCGGCCAATTTGGTCATTTAGGGTCTTCATCTCCCAGCGTCCGTGCAAATCAAACCATTGAATGGAGAAACTAAAGTGACGGAGAGAGTATATGGAATTACGAGGACTTAACGCGCTTCACACGTGACCGGCGTACCGACGTTTGAGTTCGACGAGCATCTCTGCATAGACCACAGAACACGTTATTTTCTCGGTTCATGTAATGGAAACTCTTTGTTCTTTTCCGAATGAAAAAAAATTTTTTTTTCGAAAACTTCCAGCGCAAGAATGGATGTAGGGACACGAGAAGGCCGCGGTGGGCCATGTAGTGATGTTTCGACCTTCGTGCATAGGTATACCTCCCCCCACCAACCTCGAATAAAAAAAAGAATGTTCGTAACTATGGGCTACGAGTTCAAATCGAGGAGTCCATCCGCCGCGTTGTTCTGGAGTGTAAGGTCGGCAGCAAAAGTTTACAGGACGCGTGTTCTCGGAAACATCTTTATTGTAGCTCCACCTGGCGACCCTGCCTTGTGCTAGTGTTACCAGCGGAGAGAACATGCTCGTCCTCTCATATCTTACCTGCTTCAGACGACTAGATTAGGTGACTGCACCGAAATAATTTCTTTGTTTGCCCTGCACACTCACATCCCGTAAATTTTTGGTCCCGATAGTAACTACCTGCGCCCTTCTCCACTGTGGCGCACAACCCTTTCCACATTATGAGCAAGTGCCACGGACCGCGAAAACACCACTGACGTCATGCTCCATGGGAGAGCTCTCCATGGCGTTGGGCTTCAGCGATAAGGATGAATATCCCCTTTGTAGCACAGTATAGTGCACGAAGCGAAAATGCAGCACTGGTGACGTATTCTTGCTGCTGAGCACATTACAAATGAGAGTAGCTAAGTCGACTCCCTTGCAGAAATGGTCTATAGACAGTCTATAAACTTCTTATAGTGATGCGACTTCGGATGCGTCAGGGACAAAAGCATTCTTAGTATTTCTTAGAAACACGTGCTTAGTGGACATGCTTTGATAATCGTGTGTTTGTGAGTGCGTGAGCATTGAGTATGCTTGACGTCACCATTGTTTTTTCATTTTTCTCTCTTTTTCACCCTCATCTTTCACCCTCATCTGGAGTAGCATGCCAGACGCATTACCAGGCAGACCTCTCCTTTATTCATTAAAGGCTCTCTCTCTTATTGATTATATAGCCTTCCTATAGACATTTCATTTTGTACTGTGCAATGTCAGTGCACGTTAAAGAACCCCAGGTGGTCGAAATTTCCGGAGCCCTTCACTACGGCGTCCCTCATAGCCTGAGTCGCCTTGGTACATTAAACCCCCATAAACTAAACTCATTTTGTCTAGTCATAGCTTATCGACTGTCTATAGACAGAGGTCTACTAAAAGTGCATGTCTATAAATCTAGAGATTGTTTATAGACTGTCTATAGTATTTGTATTGCGTACAGGCTGTTCTCTAGGATTTGTCTATAGAGAGCATATAAACTTTACAGCCAGAAGTCTATGCACCGTCTATAGAGTGTCTAAAAAAATTATCAGGGCTAAACCCAGTGCAATGCAAATTTTATGCAGAAGCGTTAGAGCTGTGGTCACACCAAAACCCCTCCGCCCGTTGTCAAGAAATTCCCTGATTCCGAAATGAGACCCAAGTTGGTCCAACCCCAAAATTTAGGACCCCAAAATTTAAGATGGCGGGAAAATCTGGATTAGACCGGAGTTTGGCCGGAAAAGTTGTGTACAACGGCAGTGTAGTGGCGCGAGCTTCAGTCTCAAGCTGCTAAAATTAAAGACTACGCTCTAATGCTAACGCATTTCCTGTTAATGATTGCTTAAGTGACCCCATGGTTTTTTTTTTTGCTTTTTTCATTTTTCACTATCGGCCTCATCCGAACCAAGTTCGTCGGTCGCCCGCTACAAATTGCCAATTATCATCATCAGCAGCAGAGTTTAATAGCGGTGTTTCTGGTTGGATGTTATGTTACGAGCCTAAAACAGCGTTTCCGCAGCTTGAGCTATTTCCGTTCTTCGTTTTTCTCTGAAGGTCATCGAGGTCGGTGAAGGGCTGCGGTACGAGTCGCATACATGGTTCAACATTACGCTTCGCGTGAGCAACGGACAAGACAGCGACAACGCCACTATTACAGTAATGGTACCGGGAGAACGGGACGTACAGGTACGTCTCCTCTAAGAAGTAGCCAGCGCTTTTTAGCTTCCAGCGCTTCCTAGACCGGAAGCTTGCGAACTTTTTTTGTGTACTACTCCTCGCAGCTAAACGATAGCCACAGCCATCGCGACCATTCTAAGTCGCAGGTCACGACTGTATTTTTTTTATAATTTCGATAAACACTCGACACGTGCCAGTACTGTACAGACTAAAATACTCCGATGCGCCGTCCTTCAAGAAAATCGACTTGTTTTCTGTGCAAAGACGCGTAGCTCAATAGCTTAACGACCGGTCAGCCACCCAGTTTTTGTCGTGAACTGCATTTAATATCGGGGGTCGCACAGGGCGTACAATTGAACGCACACTGCTCTGCGGATTCGATCTCGATTGCTCGTGAAGTGAAGCCTATTTTTACGCTCCGATTTTTGACCACTGCTACTGAGGTTATCGGTGGAACTGTGCACGTAACATATTCCGAGCACAGAATTCGCGAGGCCAGTGGTCACAGCTATATCGCCGATACATCCGTTTGCACTGGGCTGTACTAATAGTAGAGGCTCTCAGCGAGGTCCGGTCTCGTAGTTAGCGAAGTCATTCGCCGGTCTCAGTATCGATTTCAGACTGACCATTAGCAAGAAGTTGTTAGAATAGTCCAATGCATTCCCTTCTAAGTGCTGCCCAAAACTCGTCGTGCTGTGACCGTTCCGACTTTGAATTGCTGATCAGTTCAATCGCATCCTTCCATCTGGTAGCCGTTTTGGTTACCTTAGATGGTATATCGTCAGTGTCTCGACCTGCTAACTCTTCTAACTACTGAACAGTCAGAATTAGCAGATTCTATATTTCTTGTTTTGTTATGTGGATAATATACTGTGTGCCGAGTGTCTCGATTTGGGAATTGCTTCACACAGCCCCTGCAAATGACTATTTTGTGTTGTTTCTGGTTTTAGTTCATGTGGATAACCAGTTACATTTCATGTTTCTACTGTATTAATTACACTGTTCCTTGTATTTGGAGCCCTTATTATGCTGTTTTTTTAATGTACATGCTTCTGTCTCAACCCCCCCCCCCCTTGTTAATGTAATACCCTCTTATGAGGTCTGTTAAATGTATTGTAAATAAGTAAATAAAATAAAGCGACTGTCCCGGACAAGCTGTGGCCCCGGGTTCGATTTCCAGACCAGAACGAATTTTTCTTCGCCTAAGAAGTTGCTCTCAAAACTGCCTAGCGTTTTTTTTCTCATAGCCGCATAGCTCCGCTGGCGTGGATGGTTAACGAGTACTAATCACTCCCTTATTTCATTGCGCAAGAATCGGCAGCGGATATCAAAAATTCAGGGGGCACTATGACGATCTGAAGTGCGCGAGGCGAAAGCCTTTACACGCAACTTAGCTGGCGCTCTCTAGGCTTGCATTTAAGCTTGCCAGCGCAATCACGCTCCGCCGCAGAATCGGGAGAGCTGTTGGGAGGCATCCGTCGCATCCGACTGCTGCAAGGCGTCTGGCGAGAGAGGAGTGCGCGCGACAGTGGCGCCACCTTAGTGCATGCGCAGTAAGCCACCAACGAGACGACGGCCGTAGGCACACAGGAGGCGGCTATAGGGTGACTTGGATTGGCTAGTCATGATTCATGACTAACTAGTCGTGACCCAGGACTAACTAGTCATGACTAACTAATCATGATTGATTAATGACTAACTAGTCATGATCGGTTAATAACCAACTAGTCATGATTTGTTAATGAATAAATAGTAATGACTCATAAGTTGACTGGTTAATGACCAGTTAGTCATGACTAATTAGTTGAGGACTGGTTAATGACTACTTAGTCATGACTTGCGACTAGTCGTGATTGGTTAATAACCAACTAGTCATGATTTGTTAATGAATAACTAGTAATGACTCATTAGTTGAGTGGTTAATGACTAGTTAGTCATGACTAATTAGTCTATGCCTGGTTAATGACTACTTAGTCATGACTCGCGACTAGTCATGATTGGTTAATAACCAACTAGTCATGATTTGTTAATGAATAACTAGTAATGACTCATTAGTTGACTGGTTAATGACTAGTTAGTCATGACTAATTAGTTGATGACTGGTTAATGACTACTTAGTCATGATTTGTGACTAGTAATGAGTAGTTATGATTCACTTCAGATGTAACGGACGGACGTACAGAGTCATGGCCCGCGAGTATGAGCCATTAAAGGCTTTCGCCCTAATAAATACTCAAAAGAGTGCCTCGGAATGAGCGTACGACGGTCGCCTTCTCTCCTTTCCTCTCTCCTCACCCTGTCTTTGGCGACCACCGTGTTCTGGCGTGGCGGCCAATAGATGGTGCTGTCGTGCCCGTGCTGTGAGTTCGGCGCTGTGAGCAGCGAGGACCTGGTGCTCGAGGTGCGACCGCTACGTACGATAGTCTGGGGTACCCGTTACCCGCTCGTCACCTGGTCATACTTCGGCCCCCAACCGCTGGGCATCATGACCGAGCAGCGAGGCGCCGTGCTCCTGGTGCCGGCTGGGAACGTCACCAGGCCAGGACCATACAGGCGAGTGCACGCAGCTTGGTTGCCACATGCATGCTTGTGTTACGGTGACGTCAAAGGGCTGCAAAAGAAAGAGGAAGGAAGCAAAGGATGAGGACAGCAAAAAGGAGGAGAAAACAGTAAGAAGATAGGAAGAAGGCAGGAATGGAAAAAGAAAGGGATGAATTAGGAAAACAAGGTGGAGGATGAAAAGAGGGGAAGAATGAAGGGAATGAGGGATGGATGTAGAAAGCAAGATAGAAACAGAGAAACAGAAAATGAATAAAGGACTGCGAAGCAAGGACACGTTCGTTTGGATCGGCATGGCGAACTTTTGCCGAAAAGAGGTAAATTTACAGTGTTGTCAAGGTTACGTGTGCTATCTAGCACTCGCCCTCTTCCTTATAGCTGCCTCCCTCAGTTGTCAATAAACACTTCAAAGGAGGAAATAATTTTTTAAGTTTCCAGTAAAAGCTCCTAAATGGCTGGGGGAAAGGGTCTCACAGCAAAACCTTTTGACTCCAGATCCCTACAGAGTAAAACTATTTGTTGCTACTCCTGAAAACTTGCAAGTCTGCACTGGAGTGAAAAAGGCGTTGCAGTTTAATGGAGTACAAAAACTCTCACCTAACTTGCGATAGAGACAAGCAATTTACTGCCATTAGGGCTTACAAGTTTTCACAGTGCACAAAGAATTCGCGAGTGGCTTGGACAGCTTCCGTACTTGGCTTCATGACATCCGCGGCACCGTTGGATCGCAAAAAAAGAAAAGAAAAAAAAAGCTTAAAGCAAAAATAGCGTTTTAGAGGTCCGTCAAAGCAAGTCCCTCTGATTGTGACTACACACGCCATCTGATAAGGGGTACAACTAGTTTGAGTGTCATGCACTTATTCTCGTCATCCTGATGAAGTCCACTCGGCATAAGGCAGGTTTGACCACATGCACTTTTGTTGCGCCAACCTGACAACGTTTTAAGCCTACTCATCTTAAAGCAGCGCGATACACAGGACGAGAGAAAGAAACAAGAGACGACACGAGCGCAATCTAACAACTGAGTTTTATTCCTAGAAGGGTTAGTTATATACGCACCAAACACAACGATAAAACACAGACACATCGCGATAGCCCCCACAAAACCCGTACGCGCGTGTAGCGGACTGCAAAAACCGCCTCATCCCAACAAAGCCATTCAGCATCTTAGCACATGACAAGCACCTGCAATCAACCTGTCGCCACACATTCCCCGAGAGCGCGAATCTCTTTTTCTACGAGATTAATGGAAGGCGAGGCGACACATGTTTCAGACTTCTTGCTTATCAAAAACGCCTCAACTAACTCCCTGCAGGTCCTATCTGGGTGACAGAACAAGATATTAGTCCTTTCCAAATGGGGGAAGCAATCTTTACATTTCCGGCAGTGCAAAGCCAGGTTCGATGACACTGCCCCTTTTACTGACCTGCGGTGCTCAAACAGCCGCTCATTAATACAGCGGCCTGTCTGGCCGATGTACGTCTTGCCGCAGGAGAGCGGCAGGGAGAGCGGCAAGACGTACAGAATCCGTTCCAACTTGCCCAGTTTTCTGTTCTCGTTTTAAGCCTAAACGGTTGCGCAGCATTGACGTCCTTTAATGCGTTTTTGTTCTTGATCGCAGGTTATTGGCAAGCGCTTGGAATCAAAGACCATACGTCGACGTCTTCTACGTCCTTACGCGCCAAATCTTCGAAAGTCGGGGCTTGTGGGAGCAGAGCAATCTGCCTCCAATCAAAGGCCGCTGCCTGCTGACCCCGGAGAAGGGCTTTGCCGTCAGGACCATCTTCCAGCTGGAGTGCACGGATTTCCTGGACCCGGACGGAGAGGCGCTCAGCTACGGCTTCTACTTCTGTACCCACGGTCCCGACCAGCTTCGCCACTTCGAAGGCGGACGGCCGAGCCCTTGGCATTCTTGCACCCTTATGAAATCCAGTCTTGACGACGGCCACTTCACGGGTGTCTTGCCAACTGGCGGGAATACCACCGAGGCTGTCAACTGCTCCATAGTCGTGTTCGTCAACGACAACGTCGGCCAGTACGTGTACGATGTCCTTCCGGTGCTGGTGGAAATCGGTTCGTGCAGCGACATCAAGCTGGAGACGGCCGAAGACTACGCGAAGAAGATCCAGCAGAACGGCACGGACGCCATACTATCCTTCATCAAGAGTTCCTCCATACTGCTCAAGTCCAAGTTTTACAAGGAGTGTGAACAGAACGGAACTACCGCTGCGGATGCGAACCGGGAGGCGGACGTCCTCGACGACTACATCGAGTACTTGAAGGACACCACCGTGACCACCGAGAGTGAACTGCACAGTTCCGTGAGTGTTCTCACGACGTTGGTGCCGGAAAACGTCTCGGTTGCGAAGGAGAACTTCACAAAGGCGGTGATCGATCTAATGAACGACTATGCGAGTACCTTCGACAACTTGACTGCGGAAGAAGGCCAGGGTAGAATCGCTGACCTGACTGCGTTCATTGGCGAAGAACTGATCGGAGGACTGACTTCTGTACTGGACCTCAAAGCGCCCACCCCTCCGAAGCAACCGGTAGAGGTGCCCACTAAGTACGAGGTAAATGCGATGACATGTGCCTGCTAGGGGACATGGCGGTGTAATCAACTTAAATAAGCTTGCTTATAACGTGAGCACGATTAAAGGGGCTTTGAGATGGGCTCTAGTAAGGTTGCGGTATGGCTGGGGTGTTAAAGCATGCCGCTTCACGAATATTGTCCACCTAGAATTTTAATGCGCTGGGTAGAACCTAAGTTATCTGCAGTCAGAATTTGAATTGCAGCGCGTTCGCGCTTTCCCTCTCCTCTCGTCACTTTTTGCGCGATGGGTGGTCGGCACTCCTCCGCTGGCCCCACCTCCGGGGGCGGAGCTTCCTGACGCGCCGGAGCTACGCGTTTTATTGGCCGCGGCCATGGTAGCTGCCTGACGTCAAAAGAATCTAACCAATAGCCATCTCTCAGCTAGTATACGCAGGTGCGAGCGACGGAGGAGGGTGCGAACTTGAAAAAGTCGCCGCGAAAGGCTCATCAACTTTCGCGCATAATAGTGGGTTCTCTGCTGCGTGTAGAGGTGTATTACTTGGCATCGGGTGCTCGTGACAACACAACGCAGTGATTGAGCGAGTTGATGAGCTCTCCGTGGGAGGTGTTTCAGAGCCCCTTTAAGACTGAAGTCAAAGCCCTTACGTACAAAATGTGACCTTTAGCTTATGCACATGTTTATTGTTACCCTCCAGCCTTCCTGTAAATTTTCGAAAAAAAAAACAGTTAAATGACTATAGTATCGAGCAGGCAAAACAGTGCAGTCCTCCGACAATCAGCCGATCCAGAGAGTACTCAGACATGGAATCAATAAGCAACTGCAGATAAGTTGCATAGTTAGAGTCAATTATAGACTGTTGGGACGCGGATCCGCAGTGGTTGTTTGGACGCGGGTCCACAGTCGCCGACCGGCAGGAGCAATGACGAGGAGACGGGGAGTTTAAAGGAAAAATAGACAGAAAAGTATATTCACATATTTACATCGTGCAGCAGCGAAATACACGCTACATGCCAAGATACATCAAAATCTTGAATGCTCTGAACAAAGAAGGCGGGAGCTCTTAAATACAGTCGTGAGCACAGATTCCCGCCTTTTTGGTCCAATCAGGAGGGACTGTCTTTTTGGACGCTAACTTTGGGAGCGTCCCGGTAGCTGATTGGCCCAAACTTGTAGCTGGAAAGAACTCTGCTCTCCTCTCTCCATTTCTTGCTCTTGGGTCTCCAGCATCTGCGATGACGCGCATGCTACCAGAGACGCAGGCCACAGATGGGAAGGAAAGGGGGTTACTTCCAGACCGGTGTACCCGCTCTTTGTCAGGCTACGGCGGTTAATAAGCGCATTTGCGCCGAAGCACGTGTTGCAAGTAAATTCACAACAGTACAAAATGGGTAACGCTGCAAATGTCATCTCTTCCCCTTCTAGGCAGAGTCCAGTTGCGTCACCGTGGAGAGACTGGTCCACAACATAGCTCTAGTCGCCGCCGGAGTGGCGCGCGTTGTCGACACGGAAGAAGAAGACGTAAACTTCAACGTCAAGGACTACGAAGTGTGGATTCGAGAGACAAAGCGACGTGGCTTCCTTGGCACTTCCGACGGCACAAGAGTTCGCGTCGACATCGCCACCGAGGGACAAACAGCCATAGTTTTTCCGTCCAGCCCGTTCCGATGCCACGACACCAGTAAACTCACCAACACCCAAGCCGTTAGCATCCAGACGACCCAGCACATCGCGGACACAATAGTGAGCGTCGGCGTGCCGATAGAGGGTTACTTGAAGAGGCAGGCGCCAATCGACTTCAAGGAGCACACGGAAACTTACGAAACGTCCTTCTCAAACGTGTCCCTCCACTCGATTAATGTCACTGGACCGGGCGTCTACCTGAAGCTCGATTTCACCCCCTCCGATGGAAACAGAAAGCTCATCACGGCTGTCGCCAATGGTCGGCCTCCGACCAGGTCCGACTTCCTACAACAGAACAGGTTCCACCTGTCTAGCAACGTGTCCCACGAAAACAGGATAGAATTTGTCCCGACGCCTACTGTCGTCATGGTAGCCGTCCTACCGCTTACAAATGACGCGAAATCGGCACTGGAGGATCCGTACCGCAGGAGGAGAGACGACAGCAGTAACCTGAATTACAAGCTCAAGTCGACACTATACAGCTGTCTTTTTTGGAACAGCACGCAGCAAGCGTATTCTAGTTCGGGGTGTCGTGTTCTTATGGACTCCGACGACCAGTTTGTTCACTGTACTTGCCAGCACAACTCCGTCTTTGCCGGCGGCTTGTTTATCGCCCCACATCCGATAAACTTCACAGATCTGGGCTTTCTGCTCCGAACCATGTCGAGAAATCTCGTCATGGCCATAATTCTGTTTTGTGTATGGTCGATATACCTGTCCGTTATGGTGTGGGCCATTAAGCAAGACCTGAGAGACGAAGGAGCCGCTGGCATAGAGTACCTTGGGGAAAACGAGCAGGACGACTCGTTCGGATACCTCGTTTCCGTGTACACGTGGTTCCTCAAGGGTTCCGGGACGACCAGTAGGGTTTTGCTGAAGATACACGGCTCAGACGATGAGTCCAGGGAAGTGGTTCTTCGCGACGGCGCCCGGAACCCTTTGGCTCTCCAGGCCGGTGGTCGAGACTGGTATTTCCTCAGCCATCCATCCAGCCTCGGAGACATCGAAGCCATTTCCTTGACGTTGGAATTGAAGGGAAACGAGAGCTCATGGAACCTCAACACAGTCGTCGTGAGGGACTTGCAGACGGCCTCGCGGACAGTATTCGTCATCGACGACGTCTTAACCCCGGACGCCTACAAAGGATCGTCGACGTTCACATTTGAGGCTGCTGACGAGTCGCTGCTTCGCAACCCATGGCGCATCTTCAGCTCCAGAATAATCCGCTACTTCCGCGAGGAGCACCTCATCTTCAGCATCTTCAGCCGCCTGCCGACCAGCAACTTCACGCGCAAGCAGCGTGCGTCGGTGGCTCTCCTTCTAGTCACAACGGGTATGATGGTGAGCCTCATGTTCTACGGCCTGGACCCTGACGAAGAGGAGTTCTTCAACGCGAAATTTCTGTACACGCTGTTCGAGCTGCCCACTCGGCGGGAAGTGATCATCGCGGTACAGTCAACACTCCTCGTCACACCGTTCGCGTTTTTGGTTCTATTCCTCTTCGAGAGGTCCAGGCCGCCGGCCTTCCGTCGTAAGCCTACAGTGCCTAAGGTGTACGTCGAGGACGCCGTCGAAGACGTCGTCCAAGACTGGGTCCACGACACGGCTTCTTCGGCCGAGTCGTCCAAGACTGGAAACGTGCCGAAGGAACTGCTGACCACCAACGCGCACGCGAACCCATTTCCCAGCTGGGTCTCCGTGTTTGCCTGGTTCCTTTGCCTATCAGCCTCCATAGTCGCTTCGGTGCTGATCATCCTCTACGGCCTCACGTACGGATACCAACGAAGTCTGTCGTGGGTCCGCTGCAACCTCGTCAACGTCGTCTTCGGAGAGTTTGTGATAAGCCCGCTCAAGATTCTGTGCTTGTCGGCTGTCATGGCTTGCGTGCTCAGGGCGCCCATAGAGATGGAGCATATACCGGTGCGCTTCATCGAGTAGAGGCGCCAATCGATTTCAGAACGACGCATTCCCTCTGCCCGTCCCAACTGTCGTGAATCATTTGACACTGCCGGGCGCATCGACCAGCTCCCTCATCGATTCGCCTTTCGTTGTGAGCAAAACAAACCCTCCGGGCGCTGCACACGTAGTGTCTTTCAATGAACAGGTGCGTTTCTGAGAACGCTTTAATATTTGAACAAGTGACAGTGGTGGAACAGCTACTGACGAATTCTCTTCGTGACCTAAAACGAAGCCGCGTATCTGGCGATAAAAGACATTAGACATTTTAAATATTGTTTACTTACGCCCGTTATGAAATTTCGAGTTTGGATCGATGACCTTTGAATCGGCGATATTTTTGTTCAACGCTACAAGAACGTTTTACGGCGTCTAGGAAATGATAAAACAGTTTTGCACTGACGAGAATGACAGTTTTTAACTCCACCAATCGAATCGATGGCTCTTGGGAAGTTCCACCCTCGGTCGAACTGGCCAAGATGCGTGACCCGGCACTTTCTGACTGGAACGCTAAAGCAATGTATACAGGTGCCCAAAAAGGTTTTCGGAACACTGAAAGACAACGAAAAAGCGAAAAAGCCGGAATTCCTCTCTGTGTGAGCACGCGGCCGGGGCCAGGAATTAAGGGAAACAATTTGCAGGTATAACACATGCAAGTGGAACTCGCACACTTCAGTTCTCTATGCTTGCTCTGGGGTTTCAAAAAGCTTTTTTTGCATGTTCCGTGCTTAGGAAACTTTTTGCGGGCACCTGACCATAGCCGCACGAATGAGCTCCATTGCTTCACAAGTCGTGCCATTTCAGTCCACCAGATGTCGTGCGCAGTTTTAAACTCTGTCTACACACTCAACCGAAAGCGCTTGCACCGTAACACTGTTCGCGCGCATGCGTCTCTCCTGTATCGCATGTATCTCGCTCTGCGCCCCGCCCCTCGAATATCAACAACTTAGCCCCACTCCGGCCACCGCTGGTCTGAAATGGTCGCAGCACAGAATAACGCGCGCTGCAGAACAGCAGCAACAGCAACGGCGTCCGCATCGTTGCTCCGCTGACTGCTGGGTCTGCGGCGACCGAGCAGAAGAAACGAGAGGGTGAGGGCGAAAAAAAGGAAAGGCGGAGAGGGGGAGAGAAAGGGAATGAAAAATACTTAGCGACTAAACGACCTGCCTTGATACGCGCGCGTCCGCATCGCGAGTGGCAAGGAATGGAAGGCGCGCGCGCGCCTTACTGCCTGCCAGCCTGTGTAGAGCGACGTTCGGCCGGGAGGAGGTCGGGGCAGCGCTTTACAGGCCTCTCACGCCCTAAATTCAAAGCGCCATGCGATGCGTATACAACACCGCACCACAACAGCCGGGAGAGCAAATCGCCCTTGTAAATGGCTCACCGTAAAACAGCCCCTTATTTTTTCTTCTTTCTATTTGTCTAGCAGCGAGACCTCTCGCGCCGGCGTGGTACGTAGTAGTAGAAGTACAAGCGAGCGGGTATTGGTTGTGCACGCGTTACCCTTCGCTTTTACATCTTGCTGTTTTAGTGCGCCTCTTTGTTTTTGCATTCCGCTTGCCCGGTCTACACCAGCGTCGAGGCAGCGAAGCTCGTTGGGGGCGCAGTAAAATGTGTTTGGAGCTGTGAGCGCGCGCGGGTCGTGCCGGTCGTAACTGTTCTTTACAAGCTGCTGACGCGGTCGCACCCCAATTTATCGCACGCGTCCCCCTTGCCACGTCTCTGTTCTCGGGATCGCTGCTGCCACGGGCGCAGTCTGGCGATCATCGCGTCGCCGCCGCCGGTCGCCCGGCAACAGTGGTCGACGTAGCGTCACCCCCCCCCCCCCCCCCCCCCCCCCCCCCCCCCCCCCCCTTCCTTTCCTTCTACCAGAATGGCGAGCTGATAGGGGTCCTTGTGTCTTGGGTAGCTAACATACCGTGCTCCCATGTTGTGCCTGGCTTCCCCCGCGGGCAGTGTTTTCTAGTTTGCCAGTCTCGGCTAAAGAGTGACACCCTATCCTCCTCCTAGTTCTAGCTTAAAGAGTCACCTTACAAAACCGTATTTCAGGTTAATCCTTGCTCCTCCTGGACTACCATACTGAGTTAAACGGAGTAAGGCATTCCTTCATGCAGTAGGTACTAACTAGTTCTCTGCGCTTATCTTAGCGAAGCTCCCGTAGAGGCCCATGCATTCATCGAAGCTATATCATCTACGCTTGGCCGCCGCGGTGGCTCAGTGGTTATGGTGCTCGGCTGCTGACCCAAAAGACGCGGGTTCGATCCCGTCCGCGGCGGCGGAATTTCATTGGAGGAGAAATTCTAGAGGCCCGTGTACTGTGCGATGTCAGTGCACGTTAAAGAACCCCAGGTGGTCGAAATTTCCGGAGCCCTTCACTACGGCGTCCCTCATAGCCTGAGCCGCTTTGGGACGTTAAACCCCATAAACCAAACCAACCATCATCTACGCTTGTAAATAACATGGGTGAGCTGCTGGGTTAGCGAGGGGAACTTAGATTTGAATTCGGGAGGTGAGCTCCCACTGAAGGCCGTGTATTACGGCGGTAGCTGTAAAAGGGACGTTGGCCCGTTTCATGACGTCCGGCGTCCGCACAGGTGCCCCTGTAGACAGAATAAAAGCATGTGCAGAGCAGGTGTAGAGCAGGGGACCTTTGCACAGGTGCACCAATGAACAAAACTGACAAAAACGGGCGAACACGGGAGACAGGACACGAGGGAGCCCTGAGAAGGGGAAGTCAAAACGTAAACCGTATAATGCGTGCCATACATTGAAATCCAAATGGCGACGCCATCGGCGCCCACGGGAACTACTGCCGGGGCTTTACAATAGAGCACATATATTGCTTTATCCCTGCTAGCTAGCTAGATTCAGTGCGTTTGCTTAAGTATCGGCACATGCCGTTTGCTAAGTTAAGGTGGCGAAGTCCAGTCGCATATGCGGTAGGGATCCCATACTGACGCCTCGCCTGACGTCACGCCTCGGGCTGAGACCGGGAAACACGCAAACGCACTTATGGCTGCGACTTTCTCGTGAAGAGAACCGTTTAAACGATTATGAAACAAAGTTAATGCGGCGTAGCAGCCCTTAGCTCCGATTTCTGGAAGCAAATGAATGATACATGAAACGGCCCTCAATTTCGATCGAGAGCCGTTGAGAACGCCGTTTCCGTCTTAGTTACTTGTGTGCTTAGCTAACGACTGAATCGAAAATCTCTTGTTGTGGTCGAGAGAACTGTATACCATGTAGTAAAACAGGCCGTATTCAACAACCACACGGCGCACAGTAGAGTGGCAGAGTTCTTGGGTGACATCACTCAGGTGGCACCGCCCTGCAGATGATGTCATTCTCGGCGCCATACAATATTAATAGGCGGCTATCTCTGAACTTTCGCTTTTGCTGTGCATGGTGAAACAGGGTGACAGTGAGGAAGTCACACGTCCCTATTCAAGAAGATCAAAACTTTATTGAAAAACACAGGCACTGTGAGAGACTGCATATGTACGAAGTCACCGTATCGTAGGCTCAGGTCTTAGTGTAGCTGCTACATTGTCAACGAGGCAGCAACTTCTGGAAGTCAAGGAAGCAATAACAGCTCTAGGAGAGCTTGTTCTCGACCTTCCTCCTGAACACTTTTCCAAGTTATTCATATAATGGAGCATTTATGAAATTTGCTTTTCGTTTCTCAACAATCATGGTATAGCGAAGGTTTAAGAAGGAGAAAAAAAGTTCTTTTTTTTTTGTATGTGTTCTAAGCCCTTGGCAAAGACTACAATAGGAGCCTAAGCCGATGCTCTTCAGGAGCTGTTGTTGCTTCCTTGGCTGTTGGAAGTTTCTGCGACGGTCACATCGGGCCCTGGTTTACTCGTGATGTCCAGCGTTGCGGGAACCATCAAACTTTTCAGAGCATGGCGATGATACGCTTTACCCGTTGGATCCTACTTTCTGCAAGCACTACGCACTTCTGTCGGGGTCACTCCCCAAGCGGCTGCTAGTTTTCTGCATGCGTAATATCGCAACAGCGCGGTTAAACAACCTTTTAAGAAACTTCCAAAAGAAGTTCGTGGTAAAAGATGCAATGAGCCGTCAGGGCAGTTCATTAGTCACAAGGAGTTAACCAGAGGTAAGCGAAGGCTGATTACTAACGGTTGTTTATTTATTTATATACATTACTGCTAACTCCAAGTTAGAGTTGTAGCAGAGAGGGATAAACATCTGACACGAATAACAAAATAAGCACACAGACACGCTACTATATCCTAAACGGCGAGCAACAGGTATAAAATCACTTACACGAGAACATAAACACCGGCACCAGCGAAAGTAGTCGCTCCTCTCTCTGGTGACATTACTGCCCAAATCTTTGGCATGTGCGGCAATTAATATAGACAGGGGCTACGACGAAGATTAAGCTCGACAGCTAAACTCATAAATCTGTACATGAACAAAAACAAGAAACCAGGCGATACGCAAAAGATGAATGAGCTTTTATTAATGAAAAGATGCGGCATCACCAGGGTTAATGGTAAAAATGATGATCAATTCGCGCGCATTATATATGTCCTCAGTTGAAACACTTGTCACCTGGCGTCGACTTCGTTCGACATGGAATTCGGCGTCGGCGACATCAGAATTCTCGATTTCGTTGAGTCTCCTCAGTTAACACACTTCAACACAGTAACACGAAAAATCTTTCTTGTTGTGTTGGACAAAAAATGATTTTATGTGGGAAAGGTTGGGGCAGATTCAGTAGATCGTTGATGAAAGATTAGAATCTCACACTATTTTTCATTCGTTAGACGAGATTTAGCCCAACTGCATAACGTACTTCGCGTCACTTTTTGTGCACATGTATGAAACAAACAAACATGTTTTCCTAATATGTGCCCGCTTTGCTCAGCCGTAGTGCCCGTAGCCATGGCCGTAATGACCGTGACCGTAGTGGCCGTGACCGTAGTGACCATGGCCGTAATGACCATGACCGTGGTGTCCGTGGGCTACGGTCGATGTGATGTGACCCAGATGCGAGTGGTGACTGGTGCTTTGGCCGTGGTGGTGAACACTGCAAGCATGAAAGGAAAGGGATTTTGAAAAGAAAAACTGAAAACTGTGCATCACGATACCTTGAATGACATCATGGAATGCGTTGCGTCATGGCGAGGACTGGATTCATTGTGCAACTCGACGTCTATTCTCCCCTAAGCACCTAAATGCCATGCCTTTTAAATTCCCGACAATACCTGTTGAACTAAAGCGATTGATCTATTGAAACACCGCACGTGTGAGTACGTTAAAATTCGGCATAGCACTTCTAAAGCAGGGAGATTTATTTAAAAAAAAAGATGAAAGCTATCTGACTTCTTTATTATCAACTCTGCAGTCCACATGACCGTTATGGATCCCTTCCCTTACGGCGCGGTTCGGGTGTCCACCGATATATGTGAGACAGATACTGCGACATTTCCTTTCTCAAAAATTTTCAAACGGCCTTGAGTCTCCCTTTCTAATATAACAGCTCATTCATTCTTTCATTTACACTTTTCAGAGTACCCGTAACAGCACTTTACTGGCCAATAGCTGAATCCCAAAGTTTTATATTACGAAATACAAGTGCGAAAGATCGCAAGAAAAAAACTGCGCAGACAAGAAGGCAACGACCGCAAGCACCAATGTTTTCAGACTTTCGGCAAGCGCAATATGAAAAAATGCCTAATCCGCATCTGTGGCTTCAGTAACCGATACAAAGGCATTAAGCGCCACGGGCTACTCATGAACTGCACGGGGTATTCCAGATTTTTCATGCAGTTTCAAAAACTGCGGCTTCGGCCGTACTCCGAACATGATTAAATAACCGTTCTGTCATCAAGTAATTTGTACATACTTCGCGAGTCATTATAAGGAAGCAAGGACTCAGGAAAAGAAAGAAGAACAGAACCACTGGTCCCGAGTCCCTGGCCTTGTGTCTTGTGGATACCCGTGGATACCCGGCAGCTCTGGTGATCGAACCCCACACCTCTCACATGCGTGGCGGATGCTCAAACATAAAGACCACTGCTGCGGCACAAAAAAAAAAAAAAACAGCGGAGAGCGCTGTTGTTGCCTTACGGGTACGGCACTGGCACGGGCACGTGGTACGGGCAGTGCTTGGTCTCGTGGTAAGGGATGGGAATGGGCATGGGAAACATGCTGTGCCGGTTCCCTCCCAGCAGGGCTGCCGCGGCAACCCACTTCAGCATCTTGCCGCCGCTTGCGCGCTCCGTGAAGGAACCCAGGAGCAGGACGAGGATGAACAGGAGGGGCGTCAGCAGCCACCGCTGCCGCGCCTCCTGGTGCTCGGCTGGTCGCATGCCGTCCGACGAGAGAAAATGGCGTCTGCGGAAGAGGAGGAGGAGGATATGAAAAAACTGAATTGATCAATGTGCTATTCAGTGTACTGTAAGCGCCTGTGTTCATTCCGTTCGGTTCTTGTATGCTCTATTTGGCCTCAGACTCAAAGTCCCAAAGTGACTCGGGCTATGAGGGACGCCGTAATGAATTTCCGGAGCTCTTCACTACGGCGTCCCTCATAGCCTGAGTCGCTTTGGGACGTTAAACCCCAATAAACCAAACCAAACCAAACCATTGTACTTGTTTTTTTTCGTAACCATGTGCCTATCTCCTGTAATTATCGCAACAGTATTCTGAAATGAAAAAAACAAACAAACAAACTTTAAGATCACTGCGGCGACCCACACTGGGGGGCAATGCGAAAGCAATCTATATACTATGTCGTCGTCCGTGGCTGTTCTGACGTACATGTACTACATCGACGTCCATGGCAATCTTTGACCTCTAATGGTATTTTTTCGCATTTTTTTTACCTAATTACACGTCATAAACCAAATTTGACCCGCGGAAACATTTTATAACTCACTGTTTATCACAATCACACTTTCACATATTCATCTTCAGAGAACGACGTAATCATGCGGAAATATTTGCGGACACTTTTTGCTGACGCGACAGAACCATATAATGCTCTCGCATTAAAGTGCTCTCGGATTAATAAATATAAATTGCGTACACATGACGCCTCTCTTTCTCTCTGTTCTGTTCCTCCTAAATTCCTTCTTTTACAGCACGGTTCGCACATCCACCCCGTGGAAAACAGGTCCTGCGCTTTTGTTTTCGTCGCAGCTTATTACTGTTATTATTATAACGATTAAAAACAAACTTCTGCGTAGTTATCTCGGAAGTACATAGAACTGACTACCATACGTCCACAAGGCATGGTTATGGGGGCCTAACGCACCAAAGCGACTCAGACTACGAAGGACACCGTGGTGAAGGGCTCCGGAAATTTCGACCACCTGGGGTCCTTAAACGTGCACCGACATCGCACAGTACGCGGGCTACTGTTTAACGGCCACTATGCAATTCCCGAGATGAAGAGGACAAACGAGAAAATTTACTACACGCGTGTGTGGAACTCAACAATTTCACGGTCACCTGACAGAAGCTGTAGGTGCACACTAAATCAGTAGCTGACTTTCTGGCTGCCTTATGCGCGACACAAACGTACACAAATGAACAACGCTCAGAAACCATCTGCACACTAACCTGACCAAACCCGAGGATAGCTTACTCCCTGTCTACTCCTATATAAGCTTAATCGTTCTTAGAGTGTACCCGTACTGAATACATGCACGCTGTAGTTTGCGAGAGCTGAAAGAGCGAATGACTGCGCAACCATGCCGGTCGCCATCCTCTTTAACTAGTGAAAAGTCAATCTGATAATGAGTCCGTTATCATTCACAGGGGTCATTGACAGCGATATATCATAATTTGAGACGCAAAATAGCTCACCAGAGTTCTGGAAAACTGCTAGAACAGCAAAGCTTGGCGACAGACAGACTATAGAATGCCACGCCGGCGTAGCAGCTAGTGTTGTCGGACGTGCGCCTTCGAGGCCGGCTGAAAGAGAACAGTAGGACGCGAGGGAAGCTGCACCAGGTTTTTAAACGGGCCCGACAGCGCCCCGCTAGGCAAGCGTAAACTCCCATTAAAAAAAAAAAAAATGTTAGAACAAAAGCTAAGGCGTGAACAGGTGGCGCATCAACGAGCCCTGCGTAATGGAGGCAGTAAGTGACACGGAGAAGAACCGGTGAGAATTAAAAAACAAACAAACAAAGACGCCTGCGTCTGCGTTCTGGAGGAAGAGCAAACAAAAACACGGAACTCACGGAACTCAAGGTTGGATCATTAAAAGGGAAGAAAGAAGACAGTAGAAAGTTACAAAGAATAGAAAGGAAAGACAGAAGCGACGAGGGAAAGGAAAAGAACGAAAATCAGAGAAAAAAAGTGAGCAATAAAGAAACAAGATGAAAGGAAGGGGACGAACGAAGACGAAAGAAAGCTACAAAGAATCGAAAGGAAGAAAGGAGAGACGAAAGAAAGAAAAGAACAAAGATAGGAGGAAAAAGTCAGCAGTAAAAAAACAAGATGAAAGAAAGGCGACGACCTGCTAGGCAGAAATGAAGAAAGAAAAAAAGGAAGCGAGAAAGAAAGCGAGAAAGAAAGAAGGAAAGAAAGGAAGAAAAATAAATAAAGAAGAGGGGAAGAGAAAAAATCATCCCTGTGTATACAGGCGAAGTTGAGACCGCCAAAGACAGTCGAGAGCAGCGCCACGGGTGGACGCCTACGGCGACGAATGCAGATGAGAGCAGTCGGCGACACTTTCACTTTTGTTGGCCGCGCGCGCACGGCCTCGCTTGTCCGCACACGCGTCGGGACTATGCGCGCACCGGTGGCTCTTCGCTGAAGACGCAGACTTTTTTCTCTGTCTTGTCTCCCGCGCGCTCGCTTCGAACTCACACCTAAATGCACCGGCAACTTTCGCAAGTATCGTGTGCTCCAGACCGTGAACTGTGCTGCTGTTTTCGTGCGCGGATCGCTCATGCATACTACGCGTTGTTGCTTTGTTTACTATACCCAGCGAGAAACAGGAAAAATGACGCGGTGGAAATGATCAGGAACTATGAGCACGCGCTTATTGTTTGCTGAACAGTGCAGTGCGGAAAACAGTAGGCTAACTAAAAAGCAGCCATGTAGACGCAGTCATGGCTGTCAAGCGCATGATTCAAAGAGAGTGAGAAGGAAATAAATGAAAACAACGAAAAGGAAATGTAAAAGAGAAGCTTAAATATGCGCTAGCGCAGATTGTATAGCTTGCCAAGCGATAAGGCGAGCTTCAAAATCAGAGCAAACTCGCTCCAATGAGCTCTACAGCAGTCGAACGCGAAATTAAAAACGAAACGGAAACTAACTTAAGAAAGGTAACTGAAAAACAGGCGTGAATGAGTGGAAGAGGTACACTCGAAACTCATCATAACGAAACGGTCTATAACGAAATAGTAGATATAACGAAGGAATGACGATTCCCCTTGGAAGCTTGTCAACGCCGGCTATAACGAAACTACGGCTATAACGAAGTAATCGCCGTGTCCCTTCAATCTCGTTACAACGAAGCTCAGCTGCATTACAACCCTTACCCATTCGAGCACGACTTGTGTTGCTGCTTCTAAGCGGCAAAGCAAGTTTATAAATAGTCGAAAAACATAAAAATTTCTTGTCTCAACAGATTTTCTGTATTGCTTTAGCCCATGAACTTGTAGTAAGAATAATTTTTTTTAGCAGCAACGCAATTCTGTGCAGTTACTAGACAAAGTACTACCCAGCTTTGTGTAGTAACTTTGTGTAGGAGCTTTATGTAGCAGTAACCGTCTTTGGGTGTGAGATGGCCTTGGATATTAGGTGGGATATTCAGGAAAATATCCCCGTTTAGGAAAAAGTACTCCCATCTGGAGGATTCTATTTACGATGTTAGTAACAGGACCAATAAAATTAACCAACAGCCCATTTAAGAAGAAGATTAGAGGCGTCATCCTCCTCCGGCCATGAAGCCTTAAAATGGTGATCAAGAGCTATTACAACCAGATTGAAACACCTTCAGGTGAATGTTAGCGTTTGAGAGGATTTACCATAGAAACTACGCTGATTGCCTGAGGCGTGTTACAAAATAAAGAATATAAGGGTGATTTTAATTTTCACCTTTACAGATTTTTGATTTTAAAAACTGTGACAAATACTTCGATGCGGTTTTTTGAGCTGAATTTTACAGCAAGGCGGACATTAAGTAACTCACATGCATCAATAAGCAAACGATTAGTGAAATAAATTAACACATAACTTTTTAATCTTTGATTTTAGGGGCAAGGTTATACTGCTGAATCGATGGCCGTCAACATCGAAGGTGAGTTGTGTTTGTAAATTTTCTTAATTGGCGGTGTGGTTCGAAATATCCAACGTGACAAATGCACATTTGAAAGCTCACAGAGGCGGCTTTCCCGCGTTGCATATTTAAAAAAAGGGTGTTTCTCGCATTTACGCATCAAATACAGGCGCAGTTGAAATATTTCATGTTGTTGAAGAAGTTTACCTGCTTTTAGTGACAATACCACGCGCAGCGGCTCCATTTTATAACTAGGCCATGCGGGAAAGACAACTCAAGCTTTAAAATGCGTATTTTTGACGTTCGATATTTCGAACCGCATTTCGAACCGCAGGTGAAATATTTCGAACCGCAGGTGAAATAATGGAAGAGTTGCAGTCTGGGTCAGTTGATACGTGGTCTTGAATAAATAAGCCAGTCAGGACAAAGATGAGACAAGATACACACTGCATTCAAAATAATGAAAGAGCTTTTCATTTCGAAAAAAAAAAAAAACTACTTTGTGCGTCAGTACTGAACCGATTTCGTTCACCGATAAAGAGCTTCGATTTTTCCGACGTAACATGTGTCCTTCGGCTGACTGGCGTGGGTGTGTGTTTTTGTTCCATCTGCCGCTATCGGCTTCTGTTGGCTCGCATTGAAGTTTTAGTTCACAAACTGTGTTTGTTCTGTGTCTTTTGTGGTGTCCGCGCCCTTTTGCAAAGTCTTGCCATCGTGTATAGGCTGTTAAACGACTGCCCCTATTAGCAACTCTTCTTAACAGGACCCGCGGCTAGAAAAAAAAAGTCATTAGTTATACTTTCGAGCCAGGCAACGGCATAATTAATTCACATCTTTATTGTGTAGTTCTATCCACCGCGAAGAACTGAAACATTTTTTATCAATACCTAGACGCAATAATTTCTAGTTGCTCTTGCGTGCTTTCAAGCTCCTTACTCCATGCATGTGCATTTAGCTGGAAAAAGTGTTTTTTTTGTGACAATAATTCTATAGTTTCTTTTTGTACATACAGAAAAGATCAGCATTTAACGGGAACACTGAGGTAAAAGAGTGACATAAATTAGCTTTCACTTCTCACAAAGTGGACAAGCATGAAGTAGTTGATGCATTTAGACCAATACCAAAAAAAAAATTAAAAAGCAAAATCAATGCTTTTCATCCTTCTTATGCGGTAATTGTTGATGGCAAGTTAATATGCTCTCTTTTGGATTGATTCAATCTGTAACATTCTTCTGTTATTGTTTTCGCGACATTTGAATCATGACAAAAACATCTTCAGGAGGCGTATGTAGAACTATTCACCTTGCCCCATCTGTCTGGCATGTTGCACACGCACTATCATCTGTTAAAGTAAAAAACTTAATTGTCTTCGTGCCCGGTGTCGTCGGGCACTGCTTGCGATCTACATTGTTCCCATGTGTCGTCTTCTTTGTTCACTGTAACTCGATTTTAAATCTAAAACACGGCATCTAATTCAAAATGGAGATAATTTTGGTTTTTGAATTTGCAGAGGCGTAATGCCTGATAAATGTGACTATTAAGAGTACTCCACGAATGCAGTATATTCTTTTTAAAGCTCAGAGCACCATGCCTGAGTGAAACTCTATCGGAGATATATGCATGCCTTTTACTCGAGAGCGACATGCACCGGCGCCGCCAGCAACGGTGACAACCTAATGACCCCAATGGGCAGTTGAACTCCCTTGGACGTCCCGAGGATGTCCTGAGGACGGTTGAGACGTCCTGAGGACGTCCAGTGCAGCTTCAGTGCCCACCAATTTCAGTGCCCGGAGCAAATTTTCTTGCTCCACGAAACCGAAGGACGCATTTCAATGGGCGATTTGGATTCAGGTCCTGAGTTCTGCCTGGGCAGTGAAAACAAGGCCCCTAACTCCCCAGACGTCTTACTTCTTCGGGGATTCAGAGAGCTGCTCCGGATAGCCGATTACAATTCGCCACGTCGAGAATGTTTCTACAGCAATTATGGGATAACAGTTAGGTCTTTCAAACATACAGCCTGTGAGAGACCAATAGTTAGGCCGCCGCGGTGGCTCAGTGGCTATGGTGCTCGGCTGCTGGCCCGAAAGACGCGGGTTCGATCCCGGCCGCGGCGGTTGAATTTCTTTGGAGGAGAAATTCGAGGCCCGCGTACTGTGCGATGTAAGTGCACGTTAAAGAACCCCAGGTGGTCGAAATTTCCGGAGCCCTCCACTACGGCGTCTCTCATAGTCTTAGTCGCTTTGGGACGTTAAACCCCATAAACCAACCAAGCCAACCAATAGTTATCACGGTTTAACAGCGGACGAAGAACTCTTTTTCAAGAAAGTCCATCAAGTCGAGACGACAATGCAAATCCCCGGGAGCAATAATACGCGAGAACAAGCTTCAACAGCAACAAAAATAAACAAAGAAAGTATAAAGAAGTGACACGAAAGTGCCAACCGAAACAGTTGAAAGCGTTTCCCGTTCACTTTTCTTTCTTCAATCTTCCTGTATTTTTCTCTCCCGAGCTCTTTCGATTTCCTTTCTTTCAGCCTGTGCGAGAAATAGACTGGAGCCTCCTAGCGAGCGCGCCTGGAAGCTCACAAAGCAAAACTCGCGCTAGGCAGCGAAGAAAGAAAAAAGTGGGGAGAGGCAGTTCAGCAGTTGGGGAGTGAACGGGGAAGCGGACGCTCGCTTTGAGTCGTCGTGTCTCTCGGGCGTCCGTCGGTCGGTGCCGGGTGCCGTCGCGCGAACTGGAAAGCGATGACCGTGACATTCCCGTGTCGCCTTCGTCTCGCGTCGATGGCTGGCGGCTTGCATTCCGAGAGCAGGCATCCTTCGCCGGTGCCAAACTTGGAACAAGGGACAGACAGTGCTCTTCGGAGACGACCGGGTGCGAACAAAAAAAGAAAGAAAGCAATAAAACAAACAGAAAGAAAAACAGAGACGAAAGAGACATCTTCGCTCGCCTCCTTGCGTAGTGCCCGTGCCGTCTGCGTCCCCAGGAAACTCGAAGCGAGCAGCTGATCGAACTAGAAAAGAACAATAAAAAAACAAACGCGAATGGCAAGTACGTGAATTCGGAGAGAACGGAGGGCATGTGTTTTTTCGAGTCCTTTCGGTGACAGCGCATTGAATTCGACCCGGGAGGCGGCGCCGGCTGTGACGCCCTTGCAAGGAAAAAAAGATATAAAGATAAAAAGAAAAGGTCGTGGTATAAAGAGCTTTTTTTTTTTTTTTACTGTCGCTTGTGAAAACAGCAAACGTGCAGCCGTGATCACTCTCATTGGTTCTCTTTGTGTTGCAACGAGACGTTTATATTCGTTAGGAGCATCCGGTCGTTCATGCACGAAGTGTAAATCAAAATTTAAGTTTTTCAGAGTTTTGGGAACGTGTACGCACTCGGAATAATTAAAGCGACAGCATCGACCTTAGATATTAATTGAAAACGCTATAGATAGCGCCTCTCATTTGTGAATGATCAAATAAGGTCAGAAATTCAGAAATTAAATTGCAGGGTAAAGGGAGTATAGGAGGACATATGAGGATGTGTAGGGGACTTTCGGTTGTACAACGTACTCGCCGGCTGATCAGACCGTTGCCATAACTCCGGCGATCAGCTGACTATTGGTCGAAAATGACGTATTGGAGGTTGGTCTCAGCCAAAAGCGGTGTATGGGTCAGAGAAGTGGGACCTATCAATAATACGCAGTCTTTGACCTGTTATCGCTTATCCCACAGCCACCTGTTAACCTGGAATACCGGGGTGTGGTTAAGCATCGGTTCGCAAGCTTGAGGGCGGGGATCGCCCTTACAAAAATGGTCTACAGACAGTCTATAGACTTCTTGTAGACTCTATTGCCTTCTTATACATACTTTTTGCCTATTCATAGTCTATAGAGTGTCTATAGACAAAAGTCTAACAAAAGTGTACGGCCATAAATCTATAAACTGTCGATAGGCTGTCTTACCATTTGTATTGCCTTTAGACTGTTCTCTAGCATTTGTTGGTAGAGAGTCTATAAACTTTATAGATAGAAGTCTATGGAAATTCTATAGACTGTCTAAAAATATTTTTATAAGAGAAGGCGTGTTGAGCAGAATAAAATAGTCTCTCTACGTACCACTTCTTTACTCTGGAAATAGGCGCAAGCTCCCGCAATTTCTTCTGCGCCACCTTCCCGCTTTGTTCTCTTTGCGAGCTAAGCCTAAATTATTAAGCCTTACAATGAAGTTGGCCATGCAGCGCAGTAGCAACAGACCACTGCCTTAGTGTACTGTGCCTAAGCATGCTCCACCGAGAAAACAAAAGAAGAACGCGAAGAAGTGGGCACTGGTTTTGAATTCTTGATGAGACAAAGCGCTACATGGGCTGACAGTTGTAGCCATGCAAACTACATGGCTTCTCGAAGAGATATTGGCGATTTTCGCGAAGTCGACGCCACGCTACGGAGGCGCCGCTAAATAGATTAAACAGGATCGGCGCGCGGTACCTCACTGTTTACTCCGTTGCTTGAGTGTGTTTGCCGGCACAATGAGATGTCATAGTTTTCCTGTAAAAATATATGTTAGAGGCCCAGTTACGTATTTGTTTGCATTCTGATGAGCTAGAAGAGGCGGTAAGTCCATACAAAAATATCCTGTGGCAAGCTATAGTCAATTGGCCCAAATATGTATAATTCTTCATATGACCGTCTTTAGCTGTAATAGTTTCAGGCGAATAAACTTTTTTGTCGACAACTAAAAACGACTTTACGGTTCCGAAGCTATAGCTTCAGTGGCACGCAATTTTCAATAGCTGGCGATAAGCAACGCTTTTGGTGTGTATAGATAATCATGAAAGGACGTAGACGGACATAGCTCAGCATGAAGTTTATCCATAGACGCCCATAGGCTTTTTGTATGGGAGTTTAACAGCGTGAGTTTGCTGGTGCCAGATTCATGCAGTGAGAGCACGGGGGCAGGAAGTTTGCACGCTGTTAAGTCGAGTGCTTGCAAGACCATAACAGCGCAGTTCTTATCAGGCACCAAGCCTCTGTCTATTCTATTTACAGAAAGACGATTTGAGTAGACCTATCAAATACCAGGCGCTGTCTGTTAACAACAATATCTGAGAATATGCAACTAATGCAAGCGCGAGGAGATTTGGACATGAATGTCCCTGTAATGGGAACTTTATTACGGCAACGCCAGTATGGTGATTTGTTATACACGGAAATTGGTGGTGGTGATATAGTGGTTTACTCCAACTCTATTTCGTTTTAGTTCTTTTTGCACTTCTTTATTACCCATGCATTCGCTGTGATTGGAAACATACACTCAGACGGTCGGATAGTAAGAAATGAATAGAATAGGAAGAATATATTGCATCGTAGTGGTCTTACACTCGTTACGCGCCTTTCATCCAATGCTTACGAACAACCAGAGAGCGCCTGGCGTAGGGAAGGCGATCTATTGTTTTCACACCCTGCCTGCACCCACGATTAAAAATATTCGTCAAATGTTTTAGAGGAGTGCCTCAAGGTGAAGTTGCTTAGTAATAAAGGAGTATTTACTTACTTATGACATATAAACTCCACCATTGAGGACTACTTTAAAGGATCTCACCAACACTGTTCCCACTTCGAGTTATTGATGAATTAGCTCCAGCTCTATCATTTGCTAGCCGTCTCGGTTAGCTCAACTGTTTCGGTGAAGCGGTGGTCCCGGGTTCGAACCCTGGACCAGGGCCAATTTTTAAAGCGAAGTTTCTGTGTAAGCTGTACAGCTTTCCGTTGGGGCCATATGGCTGTGTTTGGGTGGATGACAATGAGTAATTACTCTCTTATAACGATTAAAAATATATATTCGTACCTAATGTTGCACGTTGTCATTAAAATTTATGAGCACGGAAAAACGCAATACGCGGGCAGCTTCTCAGGCGAGAGTAGGAATGTTTTTAGCTTGTTTTCTACGCAAGCCGCAGGGCAGTCGCTCAGCCTTGCTTACCTGTAGTGCTAAATGAAAAAAAATTACGCTTCTAGTTCTCCCATTAACTCGTTGTAAAAGTCTGCAACGCCGATGTTATTGATTTAAAATTCTCTCCACAATGCGGGTTCCCCGTCCACCGTTCCTCATTTCTCTCCTTCCAACTTCTCTCGTTTAGTGATTTTACGTCGTTGGGCAACGAAAGACCGACTCAAGCGAGGTCGCCAACATCGACAAACAACCCAAGCAGCGCAGGTACATCGGCCCAATATTGGTAACGTTTTGGCAAATACTGGTCATACAAAGGGCCAGAGTGAAACCATCCATTTGCAATATTGGGCCGTTTACTTGTGCTGCTTGGGAAGCGCGAGTTCATCGCGAAATTTGAAAACAAGCCCGATTCTGCCTACACTCTAAACACGAATACGCCCGTATGGGAATAGAAATAGAGTACAACAGAGTAAGTTTCCTGTAGCGCAATGATTTTTTTGTTAAAGGGAGTGTGCTACAAGACAGATTACTCCCTTTTAACTCCTTTCTGTTTACAGTCAAGGCTGCGCCCAGAAGGAGTCCTGCGTAGCGCCGCCATATTGGGCAAACTTAGACGCCCGCTCACCGGTGGTGAAAACCGCCAATGGAATAGGCGTGTGGAGGTTTCGGTTTTTATGTTTTTTAAAATATTGGCGGACTTTTTTTGGCGTTGATTTAAAAATCAGTTTTTTTTGCGAATATTAATTTCTGTGGATGAATTAATGCCTTTTTTTTTCAGTCTGTATAATGTGGTATTTTTGTGCGTACAGAACTCGCATACAGCTTATCTGAGCCTTTTTGTCAGCCTGAACAGTGGATTTTCCAGTAATTAACGCGCAGATGTTTGTACTTAGAGGTTTACTTGTACAAAGAAGTGATATGGCCATTAAAAAAAGAAGTTACGAAAGGTAAATAATGAAACCATCAGACAAAAACGCAGGTGGGACTCTACTTCTAAAAACTTGGTTCTTATCATTGGGTTGGGACGGGGCATAATGTGGTCTCCCTGCTGACGGCAGTGCAAGTACTTCCGCTCAACCGTCGCGGTATCCAGAAAATCCCATTTATTCGCGAAGCTTATGCATGATACCATATCACAGTTCTTACATGTAGCACTGAAACTCATTTAACCAAGTAAACTGCCTTTAGCGGATGATGACAGTAGAGAAAATTCACAGGGATGCCTAATTCCGTTATGTGTCGGCAGTGCGATAGCATTAGAAGCTCTTTATTCCTTTACCGGGAGTGACGTCACTTCCGGTCTAGTGACGTCGCTTTCCTCCAGCCAATCAGCGAATTTTATGACCGACGACCCATTTTTTGTTCTTGATGAGGCTACTAATGCAACAGCTTAAGTACCCTTAGGATGCGGAGAATCAGGATGTGGATCTTCGCAATCTTTAGAGGCATGTAAAGTAGCATACAAATGTCTCAAACCGGGCGACTGCGCTAATTCTCGGGTACCACCAGCTCACTGGGCCCTGGATTCTGCACGCTACTAAATTTTTCATTCGATAGTGTGTAATTCCTATAGGTTTGGTTTATTGGTTTATTGGGGTTTAACGTCCCAAAGCGACTGAGGCTATGAGAGACGCCGTAGTGAAGGGCTCCGGAAATTTCGACCACCTGGGGTTCTTTAACGTGCACTGACTTCGCACAGCACACGAGCCTCTAGAATTTCGCCTTCAAGAAATTCAGCCACCGCGGCCGGGATCGAACCCGCGTCTTTCGGGCCAGCAGCCGAGCGCCGTAACCACTTAGCCACCGCGGCGGGGCAATTCCTATAGGAATTAGTACTACTGTGTATTCTCATAGCCAGCTAGAGGTGCCGCAGATGTGAGTCATACTGATAATTTTAGGTTAGAACCGCATTTAAAAAGCGAATCCGGCGTACTTTTCAAGTTTTTTTTTCCGGTTGAAACACAAAAGTCAAGGCCCCTATATATAATGAAGTGCGCTAGCTTCACCAGCGCTCACAATGAATTCGAAGGCTTGAACCATGCTTTCCTGCTCCACGAATTACAAAGCGGGCGCACTAACAAACAAACAATCATACAAACAAACAAACAAACAAACAAACAAACAAACAAACAAACAAACAAACAAACAAACAAACAAACAAACAAACAAACAAACAAACAAACAAACAAACGAACAAACGAACAAACGCATCTCTCTGCGAGCTCTCTATAGCGTGCAGGTTAACGAACTTGGTCCGTGGGTAGCACCTTTGCCACCGTATAGAGCGGGCTGCTAGCGCGCCCACAAAGCACCAGGAAATTCCACTCTCGCAATCTTCTCCCCAGGAGCCCTTTGCAGGGACCTTCTGCTTTCGCACAGATTATCATTACTGTCGGGAAGCAGGTCTCCAACGGCGGCGATAACAATCAGAGGCCGTCCTCTCCACGCAGTCGCTGCGTCTGTTCTCGCTGACGATCGTAATTATCCATCGCCGAGCTGCTGTTCTTCTCCCACCACGATTGTAGCTCCTTACAGGGAGCTCTCTGGGCTAGCTCCCGCAACTTCCGTACACCCTGCCCCTTTGGCGCGAAAGCAAAGGCTCCCGCCAGTGTCGGGAGTCAGTCCAATTGACTTTCGCCGCCACTGCCGACGCCGCAGCCGAGTCTGCAGCCACGCAAGGCAGCAACCCAGCAATACCGATGCTCTTTTCTTCGCTGCGGAGCCGCGACCAGCCGACCATGTGTGGTAGATGGGCCAACGCAAGCGACGGACAACTCGGGACCCGCCAGTTGCCGCGCGCATCGCTGAGCTCGACGCGTGCCCGGGATCTGAGACGCGACGAACGAACGAAAGAACAGAAAAGAAGCAAAGAAAGAAAGAAAGAAAGAAAGAAGGAAAGAAAGAAAGAAAGAAAGAAAGAAAGAAAGAAAGAAAGAAAGAAAGAAAGAAAGAAAGAAAGAAAGAAAGAAAGAAAGAAAGAAAGGGAGCCTTCCTCGCCGGCCAGGAGATGACGGTCCGTGGGCAGCCAGCTATGGCGAATGGAGTTTGATGGTGGCGAGGAACGTCCCCGTTGACAAACGAACGACGCGACGGCACTCGCACGCTGGGTGGCGCCCGCGCTCTGAAGCGGAAGTACGGAGAGTTGCCGAAAGATGGCGTGGGGCGAAGCAGCGACTTGAGTCGCTGGACGCACCACGAGCCGATGTCGCGGAAGGGAGATTGCGTCCCGAAGCCACCACCCCTGTCAACATTTGCGCATGATGTCTGCATTTCGGCTCCGCAAAAGACCCCCCCCCCCCCCGTCCCACCCCGCCCGCAAAAGCACATCCGCTTGTGCTGAGCCGTTTGTGTGTGTTTGCTCTTCGGTTGACTGTACGTACATACGTACATTACCAGTCCTGCTTGCATGTCGTTTCGGTCGTTGGTTTGTGGCTTTCAGCGGGGGAATGATCCGCTCTCTTTCTTTCTTGCTATCTCCGAAAAGACGTCGAATTGTGGTGCTTCGAATGTGGCTCGGCTGAACGAAGATTTGCACAGGAAAGCACTCGAAGAGGGGAGACGGGCGTGTACGGGAGCGGACAAATGTCGGCGGGGTTAAAAAGAGACAAGATAGAGTCATCGCATTTATCGTCCCTCCTGCATTTCCGGTCGTTGATCACTACTTTGATACGACGAGGCATAACATTTTTATTTTCCGGTATGTGTTGGTTTGACAGAGAAGACACTGTGAGCTCATGCTCCGTACTGTTCGGTACAGCTAGACATCTTAGCAAAAGAAGTGATTGATATGAACCGCGCTGAGGAAGTGGCAGAGTTTTTAATTCTTTTTTCCTCCAGAAAACAGATTACGTGCAGCATCTGCAATGCTGTACCGTTTGTGTCTGAAAAGAACCCCTTAAAAAAATGCAGCAAAAAAAGTCGAAATTTTGCGATCGCTATTTTTCACACCAGACTTCGCCTTACGAAGCTGTCACATTTGGGAAAGATTAAAGCGAGGTTAGAAGAACGACTGTACAAACCCAAACACTTCACATTGCGACGCTCGCCTGCTTGCATGGTGTCCGGCGTTGTTGATGGCGCCTTGCACTAAGTGAATGCGTAAGGAAGCAGCTTGCTTAACACTGCTAGCGGCAATCCTTTTACTATGACAGCTACGTGGAAAGGATTACTTTCCTCCCTTTCACTGCAGCGTCAACTAATTTATCGCTGTCATTTATTCTTCCTTTAAGGGTAACTGAACAGCTGCTAAAATTCGGCGAGCTTAAAGGAACCGTGAGGATAAATTTAAGTCGGCCTGTACTCATACCGTATCACGTTTTATTCACGAGGAGACTACTCTCATCGCAAACGAAGTTTCTGTAAGCTAGAAAAGGTGAAAAAAAAAAAAAGGAATACAGGGGACGTATTCTATAAAGATCCATTTTTCAATCTTCTATTTCGGATCCTTTTAGTCCCCTCTCATTGGTCAATGTCGTTCGGTGACGTAGCTGCCGGTTTAAAGCGTCCGCGGGAAGTGACCAGACCTCGCCATTGGCTACTTATTGGAGCCAATGAGTAACCGTGGAGAAGGCTGTCGTCGACGAGGGGATCCGCGACTTCGTGATTTGTGTGGCTGGCCGGTTGGCGCTTTCGTCTGATGCTGCCGCAGCGCTGAAGTCAGTCCAAACGAAATGAAAAATGGACCTTAAAGAAGGAAAAACAGCGCAGACAATCAGGGCGGAGAAAGAACACGGTGGCACAACGCACTTCCCAAGTATCCGCCTTAACCCAGAAAAACGGTTATTCATTTCGGGTGGATCCTTAGAGAACACGGCCCCTGGTGTCGCCATCACCGGCCATTTCGGAAACTAAACTGCATGCGTTGATGCTGAATTTTGGGCTCGGATCTCGGATGCTATGCTACACTGCCATTCTCTTCACATAGGCGGAAATCGTTAATTCCTTCCAGGTGTGGACATCACGAATTCGGACCGAGTGGGGGGGAAAATTCTTGAATTAAATTTTAACAGCCGTGGACAGGCACGGACCGTTCTACGGGGTAAATTGCATCGGCGCCGCTGCCGGTAATGAAGGAAGAAGTGTTGAAGAAAATTACTGACCAAACTAGCTTACGGCTTGTTAAGACTTTCGGCAAGAGCTGTCATGTCCGTTTTCCTTTCGCGACAGCGCTCCGCCATTTTCTCCCCTTTCGTCTTCTTCTCTTGTTTTTTTTTTTCTTTTCCTTCTTCGTCATCATCCTCTCTCTCTGTCTTGTCATGGCTTAGGTCTTCGTTTGACTTGCCTTGGCTTACCGCCCATCCACTTGGGCGACAAGGCAGGCCAAGCTAAAGAAGAAGAACAACAACAACCAAAACTGCTTCCTTTACACGATGGCAACTCAGGGTAGGCTCCCATTAGCGGGTCTCACCATAAGAGGAAAGGATCGGCAACTGTCTCCCTTCAAGGGTGGACTACTTCGGAAATCCCCCTCACGCCGTCGACGCTCAGCGTCTATGCAGCTCTGTCTTTTCTTCGGCACGAACACAACTTATGCTCCGAAACCAGTGTTTGAGGATCTTCACAGAAATTTAATCGCGGACAGAAAATCCCTTTGTTAACAAACAGGCTTAACAGAATTAACAGACTTAACAGAATTAATTCAAGAATCTTTCTACGTCATTTTCAAAAATAACAGCTCCTTTCAAACTTTCCGTCCGTTATTTCTGTATGAAATCTTTTCAGATATCTGCCAGTACGCATTCCATCTCAATCTATGGGGTTCTACACAAAGGCCTGGCCGATTCCTAGTTATAATGATGATGATGATGAATTTTTATGGCGGGAGGGCATCTGCGGCCAAAGAGAGCCATGACACAAGGCATTTTCGTTTGCTCAAGGTGGGGTCAAAGACCCACTGCCCAAGCATTTCGCCCTGATTCAGTCGAGCACCAGGCTTGTACCCATTGTATCACCGGTGGGTACCCGGCGGCACTGGGGATCGAACTCCGCACCTCCGGCATGCGAGGCGGATGCTCAACCACGAGGCCAATGCTGCAGTCTATTCCTCGCTATATCCTGTGCCAATTTCCTGCGTTTCAAAAATTAGTCTGGTTTTATAATCTTTTCATTTTTCCTTTTGATTCAATGTTTGCATCACAAGTTTCTAGTACTATTTTTGTTATTGTGATACTGCTGCATAATATGTATTCTTTGTTCCCCTGATGCCTTTGTATATGTAGGGGCCGAGGGCTCGTCAAGCCTTGCTGGCTTTTTTCCTCGGCCCTTTTCATCGTTGCCATGAATAAATCTGTATTATTATTATTATTATTATTATTATTATTATTATTATTATTATTATTAACATAGGACAACTACGGCCGAGGCGGCCGTATTTCGATGCATGCGAAATGCAATATGCGCATGTGTATTGTGCGATGTGAGCGCACGCTAAAGAACTCCAGATGGTCGAATCTAATCCGGATAGCCTGTGCAATGCTTCGAGACGTTAAAGACCAAAATTGGCAATTAATGAGTCCTACAACTTCTTCACTCTTAGCGAATTCTGTGAACGAAAGGATGAAAGTGGGTTGAGGGTGAGAAGAAAATTGGAGATTAAATTCTCGGAGCGTGCTGCGAATGAGAAAAGCAGCTATTGCTTCTTTTGAAAGCCGCGGGTTTGTCTCACGTGATTGGTGGGCGTCACAACCGAGCCTTGAAGGAAGGGACGAAGGAGGGAGTGAAAGAAGGGAGAGAGAAAGAAAGGCCGTATTGGAGGGCTCAGGAATTACTTCGACCACCTAGAGACCTTTGCCGTGCACTGACATCGCATTAAGAAGGATAAACGGGCTTTACATCACACAGCAAACCGACGCCCCTGTGGTTCAGGAGATTTGGCTTTAGTTGATGTTCACTATCTATTTGGAACTATGGCTTGCAATGTTCACTTCCCGCTTGAACTGGTGCATAGCTCAGCTGACAGGTTCCCTATGCCGTTCCCTGGCTGGCGCTAGTCTACCAGACCCCTTCCTTTCCTGATGGCACGTTCTCGAGGGTCATCCAAATCATCCGCAGCTGGCTGGGACACCAAACTCCCATGACAAGACTTCGGAACCCGCTGCAGTTTTCAGAATAATCATCAATGATAAAGGCTTCTACAGAACCATGGGGACGGGAACAGGGCATGAATCCCAGCTAGTTTATTTTGACGGTCAAGACCAGCAACGAAGAAGGGAAATTCAAAAAGACGTTGAAATAGCACGGTTTCCTCTAGGGATATATCGGTCTCCTTTCATTTTTGTTACTTTCTCCGTTTTTTTTTATTCACTGGCCTTCATGACCATCAAGGTGACCAGCGCTCCCAACGGCCCATCTTTGCTGTTTTGTGGAGTGAGCTGAGTGGCCACACATGGCAGAAACGAACAAAAACAGCGAAAAGCATACACTGCCGCCAAAGAATCTCGAGCGCCACTGCCAAAGAGTCTGCCATGCACTCCGGCGCGCAAGGCTCTCGGGGAAAGAGAGTTTGACTGTCCCCACGCCTCCTTCCTTCCTCGGCGCGTTCTGGCGCGAGCCCCGGGCCGGCAAGTGCTCTTCCGCTCGGCCTACCCCAAGGAGTCATCACAGGGGGAGCCGGCCACCATCGAAGACGTGGCGTGACTGCGGGCATAATGGATTTCCCCGAGCCTTATCGGCGCTTGTTTTGCCCCCTTCTGCTGATGTTGTTAGGGGCCCCGGCCGATGTTCGGTAATATCCAAAGCTTTACCCTCCTCCCCGACCACTCTCACCCTCCAACCACCACCCTTCGGCTTCGTGGCGCTCCCACTTCGCGCCAGCGAAGAACCGCCTCGGAAGCTCGAGCGAGGCTTAGCACTCTCCCTCAGTCATCGGGGGAGGCCTAGGCAGCTTAGCGGCCTACAAGCCTCGACTCGCCTGGTCGGAACTTGCGTGCAGTGGGGTTGGAACGCCAAGAAGCTGCGATGTCGGTTCTCAAGCAAAAAAAAAAAAAAAGAGAGCGTACTGCGTTCAAAACTCCGAGCCCGCGTTCCGCGCCAAGTTTTTGGTTGTGGGGCCCTGCGAGAAGTGTCGAGTCTGCAAAAGGAATCCGAGGAATACCGCGACTTGCGTACTCAGCGAGCGCTCCAACAGCACGCGAAGAATGGCCGGTGAAGTTGTGGCCCGCTGTATCTCTAACGCACAGCCCGCCGCTTTCTTTCTTCCTTTAAGCGAATGCCCCCCTCCCCAACCCCTTTCCTCCTCCTACCCTCCGCAAACACACGCATTGGAATCATAACCAACACACATGCAAGTACACCGAGAAAGATGTTTTTCGATGCATGAAGCAAAAAAGATACGCACAAATGCTTTCAGCAATATGCCTCACACTCTTTTGAGCAGCCTGTTCGTGTTTCTTTATCGGAAGTCCTTGGAGTGTAGAATCAGACCCACGAGAGTAAAAAATAAATATTACAGAACGTCCAATACAGTCGCTGCCAGACACAGCTTATAATAGTTTGAGCAGTTTGCCGGTTTCGAGTTCCGTGCTTTTCAGTCAGAATAGATGAATGTGATTCGGTAATTAAGACACATCTATGTTATCGATGCACCACAAGGATGAGGACGGAGACGTAGAACCAACTCGCCCAATTTTCCACCCTTTTGCAACTAAGACAGATTCTTCGTTGACAGATGTTTTCAGGAAAGGGACCGCATATCTGTATGTCTAATCACTCCGATCCTGTCGCGACAGGTTATATTGCCAAAAAAAAAAAAAAGATTCGTTCACTGTAACCCCACTAAACAACTCGGAACCAGTGGTTTAAGCGACCCCACCGTTTCGTGCGCGCAGTGACCGGGGCTAAGCTCTTCTCGAACGTTCTCTCCGCGGTGTCCTGCGTCGGTGGCGGTGTTCCGAATTAGCCAGCCGCACTGTGGCGGTGAATGGCAGGGGCCTCGGGTCCCGAGCGCGGGAAGCCGTGGCAGGAGCGAGCCGCCAAAGCACTGAGCGCCGTTACCGTCGACGGCTGTCACGGGAGTCCAAAGATGGCCCGGGAGACAGGGCGCCCCGCGATGCCGCCTCGGCTCGCTTCTTCCGAAACCGTCGCTGGCGGCAACCGCTGGATGGCAAGGGTATGACGTCTAATGTGGATTCGTTTTTGGTGCGAAAGTTTGCCAGCAAGGTAAAGTGCAGAAATCAAACCAGAAAGAAAGCGAAACAGCTTTTACGCCTCCTTGGCAGCAAACCAGTGAGGAACTGAAAAACTACAGTTACTGGCCAAGTTAAATATCGTGGAACTGACGTTTATGAGCCTGTATTGACAGTTCGATGTTCGGATTGACATATTAGATAACAGTAGTAGTAGTAGAAGACCTTTATTCGGCCATAATTTACAGGCCGAGCATGTCGACCGCCTGGGCGACCAGAAGTTGCTGTTCTTCCACCCCTTCAGCGCCAAGCCAGTTGAGCCAGGTGGTGATGGATAAAGAAGGTGGGGGGTAGGAACCCGACTGCTGAGCAGCCGGGCAATAGAAGAGGCAATGGGCCAGGTCCGCATAGATGCAGGGGCAGTTGGGACAGGAAGGGTTCGATCGATCGCGATAGAGAAAGAGGTCAGACGGGGTGATGACTGCATTCATTTGGATGTGCCGAAGAAGGCGAGCCTCTGGCATCATGAGTGATGGATGAGGGGGAGGGCAGATTGATGTTTTTAAGCTGCTATTTTCGTTTCAGAGCCTGAATTGAGGTATAAAAGCTTGCATTGATATGTATGAGCCTGTACGAGCTCCGAAGCGTCCATCCCATCGTCTTTAGCATGGTCAGCGACTGCAATTCTTCGTTTCTATCACGATACCTGACAAGTCGAAATTCGTTCCGACTTAAAAAAAAAAATAGCCTTGCAGTATTCACCGTTCATAGCCGACATTAAGCCACACGAGAGATGGGCCAAGATGTTTGAGGTGACTTGTCAGCAGGTATCGTTAAAGATACAACCGTGAGAGACTTCTGTAGGAACATAGCACATGCTCACATCGAAAACAATACCTTTCACGACGCTGAAAATCTCATACGGCTGCCGTTATACAATGACCTTAGTAAATGCGTTTGTTCTCCCAGGCATATAAACAAAGAAACGATAACTTTACTTTTTGCCGACGGACTGAGCGAGCGCATTCGCAAGGAGCCATTTCTTCAGCGAGCCACTGTAACTCATCCTTCAGTCAACAGGTGTCGCCAGCTGACAGAGAATGGCCTAGCTGTACGTATGTTTCAGATTAAAGCGTTTGAGACATTTCGCCAAAACTTCTTCCGCAACACTATAGGTCTATAAAGGCAAATGCAGGTCAACTTAGCAAAAAAAAAAAAAAAAGGAGAATACCGCTCTCGGAGCGTACAATGGCAGTGGTGTGCTTGTTTATGAAGACATGCGGCGATTGTACTCTGGCCTTAACACCCTCACTGCGTTCCGTGTCGAACGAAACGCGCAAGCCGTGTACAGGCTGTGACTTTTGTGATCAGTTTCCTATCCATGGCTGCGGTATACTGACGTGCAATGCGAACGCTCGACTACTTGGTCCGCTCGACCACTAGTAGTCGACTACCCGACTAATTGCGTTCCTCCAGTACCAACGCCTGGAATCGACCCCCTTCAACATGGCTCGCCCAAATTACAGAAATTAGTTTTTGAGCGAAGGAGAATGGCGCAGTAATTGTCTGACGTCTCGGCGGACACCTGAACCGCGCCGCAAGGGAAGGGAGGAAGGCGGGAGTGAGTGCGTGAGTGAAGGTGAGAGTGGCAGGTCTCCGGGATAATTTCGACCGCCTGGGATCATTAACGCGCACTGACATCGCACAGCACAAGGACGTATTTTGTGTTTCGCCTCCATCGAAACGCGGCCGCCGTTACCGGGTTCGAACCCGGGGTACTCCGGCTCGGTAGTCGACTGCCCTAACCACTGGTCCCTTGCGGCGGGTGCAAATTACAGATGACACAAGAAAAGGCACCGCAATGAAGTGCGAAAAGCCGGCTCGAAATAATTTTGCATATCGGTGCCCGGGCTTCTTTGAAGTTAAATGCGCTTCACTATTTTCCGTGCTTACACGTCGCTCTAACCTGAATAGAGAATTGACTTAACGCAACTGAGACTATCACTCTGACTTTATAACATGCAGAATTTCCCAACTTACACGAGCAACTTATTCTTCGGCTATGCGACATGCCCGACGCCCCACTGGTATCCAGGAAAGTTGCCATAAGAGCAGCAGCACCACTTCACACGCCGCCACGTGAAGCAAGCTAAAGGGGGTGGGGGGGTGGGGGGGGCTCCAGCCGAGAGAGAGAGACTGCGATGAAAAATTGCCAGCCTTTCGCCTCGGCGCGCATCGCTAATGTCGGCGCAGCGCGGCGCACCCAAAGCGTCCGACTGCCGCGCATACAGCAGGAACAGCGGGAGCCGACTTCGCGTCGCGCTTAGACACGAGGCACTCGGCGTGAAAAGAGCCGAACAAACTGCGACATCAGGAGCTGCATGCACCACCGTCGGGCTGGCTCGGGGAGACATGATGGAAGGAGCCACCGCCGGGTGCGTGACAAAACAACAGCTCTAATGCTAATAAGGGAGGAAAGGAGGGGGGGAGGGGGTGGAGAGTGAGCGCGAAACAAAAGCTCGCCGACGCCGGCTTCGTCGGGCTCTCGGGGAAGCTTTGCATATGTAGAGAGCCAACGCGGCGAGCTAACAACTACACCGGGCGCCAACGCGTACCGGAGACGAGGAATGCCGAAAGAAAGCTCGGTAAGGGAAGGGGGTTGGCGGGGAAGGAACACCACCTGCGTTCCTGTTCAACTATTCATCATCATTACTCGGGCATTATCCGGCGCTAACGAACCCAGCGCCCACGCTCAGCCAGCTAGCTATAGCGGGAGAAAACCCCTCTCGCGTCGACGACGACGAATCCACTTTCGCGACCCGCGCGCGCGCGCTTTCTATCTTGGAGCGTCCGCGCTGACGCGCGCGCAGTCGCCATGACGACTGCGTTTTGGCGCGCGCGGGAAAAAAGCGCGCGCGCTCCGTCTGTTCGAGCGTCCGGCTTTGTTTGCCTGATGCCTTGTTCCCCTCTGCTGAAGTAAGACAAGGGTGTAGCGTAGCGGAGTGCGTGTGGATTGATGCGGAATAAAGAATGCGCGCGTGTCGTGGCGAACGGGGAGGTTTTCTTCTACAAGACTCGCACCCGAAAAGGGAAGAGTCCCTAAATCCCGTTAAAGCGCTGCTGAGCGAGTCCAACGCCCCGGCAGACGTATGATGTGGGCTCACACGCTTCTTTCACGCGTTGTTCTTTCAAGATGGCCGCTGCCACTCCCGCAACGCGCGCGCTTACATGCTTGTCGTTTTCTCCAGCTCCTCCACACCCGTGACTACATAGAGGATGTGTGCGCTGCATGCCGGCGCAGCGGAGCCTAGGGAAAAGAAACAAACACAGAACCAACCACCGCAGAAGCAGCGGCAGGAGCGGTAGAAGCAGATACTCCGGCGCGAAGCCGAGGCTTGCACCAGTAGCTGCCGACGGAGCGCGGGAGCTTTTACAAATTCCTCCCGGGATCCTTGTTCCTTCTTTCCCTTCGCGCGGACACCGGGGCCTCAGGAACAACGCAATTTCAACCGCTTCAGAAATAAGGTTGCACCGAATAACGCTATACGTTGCCGGAGACGAGTAGGCGAAAAGAAAGAACAGGATAAAAAGAGGAGAACAGAAAGGGAAGAAAAAGGGGCGCGAGTGGGGAGGATTCCTGCACAGGAAGACCGGGAACAAGAGGAGCGCCGTAACACGAAAGCGTGCCCGGCGTTGAGAAACAGCGCCTCCGGAGGAACCTGGGGGAAGAAGATTCCTGGCGCAGGCCGGGAGCACAGCAGTAGAGATAGCGGGCGCGCGCACACACACTACTGGAAGCCGCATCGTCATAATCATCATGGGAGCGCGGGCACAGCAGCGCCCATCGGGGAAGAAAGCGCCCGGCCGTTCCCCAACAAGGCGGAGTAGGAGGATGCCTCTCGTTGAGGTGGGACGAGGGCTCCCTTGAATTTTAAGAACGTGGAATGCACTCCCACTACGAGGAGCACGCGGCGCGCACGCGAAAATGTGCGGGACGTAGTCGGCGGCTATAGGGATGAAGGGGGATGGGGAAAAGAGGAATAAGAGGACTCGATAATGACGCCTCTGGCTCGACTAGCTATGCTGGCTCGGCGGCACGCAGTTTGTTTCAACATACTTTGGACCACTCGTTCGCTTTCGCGGGTACGACGTAAAGCGCTCGAAATTCTTTTACGTGAGAACGTTCCCAGCTGCCGTCTCATCCTCTATCCGTACACGCCGGAGCATGATTCCCCGGTGATTTTGGCGCCCCCCGCAGGTTCTTGGTTCCGCGACGATTTCGAGGCATAGTTTCGGCCCGTTCGTGATGACCCTATTATCCAACCTCTTCGCTCGCTGCGTGAGTGGCCCTACAAGTGGTGTGGAATCCGGATCCCAACGCTTGCGCGAGTGTTCGGGCAGTCCGTGGGTGGGCTGAGTGAGGGTCTATTGCTGCGGATATGGGAAAGATGGAGACTTGAAAGACTGACGCTTTTAGAACGATGCCAGTATGGGAGACTTTGTTTCGGGTCGGCGCTGTAATCGTCGCCATCGGCCTTGTTCGCAGTAACGAATAACTCACGCGTGAACCCAATAGTCAAATAGCTCATATTTTTATTCATAAAGTATTTCTGAAGCCATAAACTGAGGCAGGAAAAGCGGTTAAAAGGGATAAAAGGAAAATAATAAAAGGCTGGTTAAAGTGGGAATCGACCAAACAGAGGTGGGCGTGGATGCAAGTGTGGTGCAGGCAATAATAATCATCATCAGTTAACTACGCGCACTGCAGGACAAGGACTTTGCCGTATCTCCACAATAACCCTGTCTTTTGCAGCTGTGGCTACCGTATACCCACAAAACTGACTGTCTGCTGCCCCCTGTTACTTGGAATCCACTGTGTTACCTTTAACGACCATCGGTAATCTTGTCTTCATATTACATGCCCCGCCTATTCCTATTTTACCTTGTTTTTCGACTAAGATGTAATTAACTCACTGCGTTCCCTGACCCACTCTGCTTTCTTCCTGTCTCTTAAACGTTGCATCAATAATTTTATTTCCATAACTCGATGCTTTGTCCTTAGTTTAAATTCATCCTTTTTCTTCAGCCTTCACGTTTCTGCCCCATAGTTAAGTACCGGTAAGGTACACTTGTTACGTACTTTCCTCTTGTGGGATACTGGTAAACTAATGTCCATGATCTCAGAGTACCTGGCAAATACTCTTCACCGAATTCGTATTCTCCTAGTTATTTCCCTCTCACGATTCGGATCAGCAGTCACTACTTGCCCGAAACAGATGTATTCCCTTACCACTTCCAATTCTTCGCTGCCTATCGTGAACTGCTGCTGCCTTCCAAAAATGTTTAACATTACATTAGTTTGTTGCATATTAATTTCTAGACCCAGTATTCTGTTTTGCCTGTCTAGGTCATTGATCCTGATTTGTAATTCGCGCTCTTATTTACTAAGCAAAGCAATGTTATCCATTAACTTTCATATCCAACTCTTCCCAGTCCAGATCTGAATACCTGCTGTAAATACGAGTTAAAGAGTACTGGAGATATCGTCTCTCCATGCCTGATACCCTTCCTTATTATAAATTTATTTCTTTCTCAATGGAGGGCTATGGAGATTGCAGCAGGTACAGATGTTTTCCATTACTTTTGCACAAGCCTCTTCCGCACCCTGGTTTCATCCCTGGTTACGTGGTACTGGTGAGCGCATGAAACTCAGGTAGGTCCGAGCTAGATGGGACTTGTGGACAACGGAGTGGACGGGCTCGGTAATTCACCAGCTGTAGTTTTGTTCCGGTGCTGGAAGACCCTATATATTCTCTCTAATGTGACTCTGTTTATTACATCGCTTATGGGATCGGTTAATAGCCTCACAGTACATTTCTTTGTTGTTATGCTGTTGTCCGAATTGCACTGGGAATGGGACCAGTCATGGAGGGCGGAGTGAGTAGTGGTGCGAAACAGATATGACTGTTACTCATTCGCCCGAGTTTTCTTTTTTCTTTATTTTTTCCAATTACGAAATGCTTTTGGCTCCCGTTCTCGGCAAACTCAGGCGAACATAGCCCTGTAATCACAGCGAACCGGAGAGAGAACAGAAAGCGAATTTTCCGAAACTTTCCATCCGAATGGAGCCTCTGCTATGAAGGCAAAGATGGGTTGCCGGCTGCAGCGCTTTTAACACAAGCTGCTACAGCCATTCACTCTCGCCAACGCGACTTTACTCGTCACTCGCTAGCGATAATACGTGGGGAGTCCATAAAAAAAAATTCAGGGGGCACTTTGACGTTCTAAAGTGCGCGAGGCGAAAGTCTTTCTGCGCAACTTGCCGTAGGTACACACGAGGAGGCTATGGGGCGACTTGGATTGGCTAGTTATGACCCATGACTAACTAGTTATGAGTAACTAGTCGCTTAATGACTAACTAGTCATGATTGGTTAATGACTAACTAGTCATGTCTAATTAGTTGATGACTGGTAATTTACTTGTTAGTCATGACTAAATAGTGGAATGGTTAATGACTAGTTAGTCATTACTAATTAGTTGATGACTGGTTAATGACTAGTTAGTCATGATTTGTGAGTAGTAAGGGCTTGTTATGACTTTCACTTCAGATGTAACGGACGGACAGAGTCATGACCGCGAGTATGAGTCATTAAAGGCTTTCGCCTTAAAATAAGAAACTTGGCTGCATGATCATGTTAATTATGCAAGAAAGCTGCGGCTGCAGTTGAATTTACCTTCGATGATTACTTTGATGGCTTTGCTTCATTGAATGCTCATGCACTAAGCCGATGCTTCGCCCGTGCGACACAATTTTTCTGGTGGGATGGTGAGTTCGGGTGAGTGGAGGGTGGCGTTGGGTGGGCAGCTATCTAGCTAGGGGAACTGTCGGGTGGTTTGATATAAAGCAGGAACAGTCGCGTTATGTACAGCCTGCCCATTGAGTTGCTCGAAATGAAGACGCTACGAGTTTTCAATCGGGCACATAAAAACGAAGTTATCGCTGATTTTATACGAATATGTCAGGCCAGAGCATTTGAGATATAACGGTCACCACACTGACAAAGAAGTCCCACATTGCTTGCTCCACCATACAAACAACTCTAAGCGGTCCCCATGAACAACAGATAACCATAATTAGTTGCAAGCGTCGCAGAAATAACACGCCGTACAAGCAAACAGAGGAAAAGGATTGAAACTGGGCGGGTACTTTTCCATAGAAGCGATACCTCATTTAGTTGATATAGAACAGCAAAGGAATCAAGGCGGAGGTCCTTTGAACAGCGCCGTACGAAATTTTTACAGCGACGCGACCCTCATATATACAGCACGCCGGGCTGTGTGCGTTCTTAGCGAGATTCTTGAAGCGGGTCTGTACGGGTCTGAGCAGAAAATGAAGATCCGATTCAATATCTCACCGCCGTTCCATATCGGTTCGGTTGGAGATGTGGGCGAAACAGTTTTTCCGCCACCATTTCCGCTAACCGGAAACGAAGATAAGCGAAAACTAGAAATAAATGGACAGAGTAGGGTTGTGAGGAGAGCAGACCTGAGACAACAGACCTCGCTCATATATAGACCTCTCCCTGCAGACCGGGATGTACGGCGCGCGAGAGAACGCCGAGAATCCCGAGGACAAAAGGGGGACGTGCAAATAAATAATTGAATTTCGGACCTTCGCTCCGTGCCGCCGCTGCAGCCGCCGCCGCCTACAGAGTAGGCGGAACCGAGAGAGCTCACCTGGAGCGAATTGAGTGGGGAAGCGGGCATATAGGAGCAAAACGAACTCAGGAGGCCGCGCTGCTGCCTATATAGACACGAGCAGAGTGATGCGGGCTGCCGAATAAAAATGGGGAGCACTGCGCTCTTTTCTTTTATCCCTTTTCCTGGTCTCCGCGGTCCATTGAGTATTCCCTTCTTTTTATTTGTATTTACTTCTTCATTTTATTCGTTTCCTCTTTCTTTACCTCTGCGCGAACTCCGCGGTGGCCGCCCCCGGATTTGCACACACTCGACCGAGCTGTAGGGAAGGGGACCAGGGGGGGGGGGGGGGGGGGGGCGTGCGCGCGGATCAAAGTTTGCATTTCGCATTTCCGGTGCCCAATTCGTCTCCCGCACCTCCTCTCCCTCAAACTCTCCTCTCCCTTTCCCACACCCGGAAGCCACCGTTCACCCAAGCGCACACCTCTTCTAGGGGTGGTGGCGCAGGAGCTTATGTGGAAGAAGGGGAGGGGGGGGGGGGACAAAACGGGCGGGCAGGACGGTCGACGGGACCTGCGGGTCCACTGCTGGTCGAGCGCGCACACCTCCACGGCGCGTGGAAGCGCCTCTGCGGCGATATTAAAAGCGCACGCGGCCGCGAGCATCGCGTGGTAGCCGGCTGCCCGCCCCGGCGGCGGCTGCAGATATTGCGCATAGATATTGCGTTCCCTCGTTCCCTCCCTCTTCCCACTACGCACTCCTACTTCTTTCCCGCGCGAAAAAAAGCGCGCGCAAATAAAACGCGCGCGCCGAGAAGCGGCGCGGCGCAGAATTCTTTGAGACGTGTGTGCGTGTGTGTGTAAGCCCGAACCGTATTCTGCGTGTGTACCGGATATAAGCGGCCCGAGTCGATCGCTTAACCGCAGGTACTTCGCCGCGGCATAGGAGGCGCCGCCGTCGGAAGAAATAACCCGCGACGATCCGAATATAAGGGCTCGCCCTAAAAAACTCGAGTGGATTGCGCGCGAGAGGTATTTCGGAGGTCTGCGGGCGTATGGGCTCGGGAATCGAGGGCGGTTTTACGCCGCCTTTGAATGTGTGAGTGCGTGACATAAATGTGGAACGCCGGTGTACGGAGGCGTCGAAAATGACGAAATCCAGGAGGCCTTCCTTCCCCCTTCGCGAAGCTGAGGGGATCGATTCTAGAGGGGCCGACGCGAGGACTGAAAAACCTTTCGCCCTTCACTTTGTTTTTAGTATTCAGCGCTATCAGCTGTAAGGAACCGGATCTGTGAAGGATAACAGTGCTGTCATGCGCAGATAACGCAAACAAGTATACCATGGGTGTTTCAGTTACAGTTGCTCCAAATATCTACAAAGGTGTCTTAACTGTATAGCACCCTTCATGAAGGATGCATCATGTGATTCAAGTAATTTTAAAGAAATGGTGGTAGTGACAAAAGGAGTTTAACAACAGATTCTCACAACATGTATGAGGTTTAGAGTAACTGATGCACTTGAGATGATATCAAGGAAAAAATAAAGTCTGACACTTACAAATGTCTTGCACCCGCCATAACAAATACAGGCGCTAGATATGGGGTCTCAGAGTTCAAGACCGAAGGCCAGGATTAGGGAACAAAATGCCAAATAATTATACATTCGCAAGCAGCTAGAGAACATGCGGTCACTTGTGAACATGAAATTGTGGCGGTAAACTAATTTCTTTACGTTTTATCAGCCCAAATAAAAACTCGTGTGTAGGAATGAGGAACAGAGGTAATTCTAACTCTACCACTCCCTCCCTTCCGGAGTACCCTACTCCCAGGCTCATCAGGATTACATCTGTCACCATAGATTTCATACTACTGAGGGCTCCTAAATTTTGATCCGGAGTCCGATGGCACCGTATCGTGCGAGCTACCTATAGCTGGAGGTTGGTTAACTTGGAGGCATAAATTATTCAGAATTTTGCAGTGACATCTATTAACGGCACATTTTCCGGTTCTGCGGCGTCGACGTTGGCGCAACGTACCACGCTGACTGGTCAGCATGCTGTGACGTCACGCATGACGTCACTACAATACGCCATGGAAACGCACCACGGTGAGTGGTCTGAACACAATGACGTCACGAGTGACGTTATAGTAGCGTCACGCGAACTCTACCTATAAACAATACAGTTCTCATCAGAACACAGCTGCCGTTGAATCTTCTTTTACACACAGGTAACAGTCCTGTGGGATCTTTTTTGGCACGGTGCTAGAAAGAAGAATACCATGGAAAGACATTGCGTGTGGTATCCACGTGGCCCTCTTTTTCTTTCCCGGCGTTCAATTGCAACCTGTGTTAATTCAAGTCGCATATAATATAACGGGTAAAAGCTAATGAAAACCGCATACCATTCCACATCCTCTATCAAGCGTGACGCGAGCTAAAGCAGGTTGCGAGTTGTAGGCAAAACAACTAAAAGTGCTAATTAGAACCTTCTACGAACGCTTAATCAACGCTTCCTAACCCAACTGCAGGCCTTTGTCTACAGCGACTCGGTTCACATTCACTGCCCTGAACAGGGACGCACATGTGGGTTTCTTAGGCAACCCTTGGAGTCTTTCGCCCTGCAATAATTAATTGAGTACAGCATCACCGTGTTGTTTGCTGCCCACTCCGGTAGCGTCGCAACGAGTCTGGTTGCTCATTGTCCATTTGCTTGCCGATGCAGGCGAGTACGGGGTCTTAAATTTAGCACCCGTGGGCGAATTTGCATCGATTGTTCTTCGCTACGAAAATAGTATGCCCCGACATCAACTTGCTGCTGAGAAGGTATGTCGTACATTAACCTCGCTAATTTATCTAACATATATGCGTGTAATCGTATAGCTCGTTCTATTTCTAGCTCCGGGTACGTCATTCCCCCTCATGAAAAGCTGCGAGCTCTTGCCTGTCCGCTCTGCTCGACCGGCATTAATATTATCGTTCTAACCTTTGTTGGATGGCTCTTTGTTTTTATTCGTAGGAATAAAAATTTTCTCTTGCTAACACAGGCTCTTAATCCGATGAAAAGCACCGAGCCCTAATGAATACGTTATAAGTGCAGTTAGCGAAAAACACGGCGCTCTCAATGACGTCACCGTCATGATGTATGAAAATCCCGTTGGATGTTATATACGACAGTATGACAAGAATATATGACAGGCATTCATATATATGCTTTTATATACATGTATAAGTATATAGATATCAGTGTTGTAGGCGTTACCGAAAAAAAGTAACTAAATACGTTACTCGTTACACTAAAAAAGAAAGAACGCGTTACCGCCCTACGTTACCTACAAAAAAAGGTAACGCATTACCGTTACCGAAAAAAAAAGTATAGCACGTTACTTTGCCGTTACTCCATGACCATAAATTTTAATCAGTGCGTCTTCGCTGTAAGAACTCAAGATATCAATTTTATAAAGCTCATATTTCATATAATTCCAACTTCACAAAGAAAACATAGCTGAACTCAACAAATTTACAGTAATTCTGGTGTGCTTCTGTTTATGAAATTACGCGGAAATTGTGTAGCAATAAAGAAATGCTTAAATGTCATAGTTCCGGAAAAATATATATTTGCGCACATAAACAATTTTTTTTACTTGAACCTGCATAACTATTGCAAAAATCCGAATGTTTACGTCAAGGTGTTAAGTTCAGCTTCGCTTGCTTAGGGACTCAATAACCAGAAACGTAGCCGCAGTTGCAGATAGAAACAGCCGGTTGAGTGAAAGCCCCTTTTCTGTGCTGTACCATTGTACTCTTTCGAAGGCTCTATAGGGGCCATCTTTAAATAAACTGGCGACATTCCTGAGTTTGCTCAGAAGAGGGAACTGCTTCTACAAAGAATTTGTTTATTTGCAGCATCATTTTAGGCATTTTTTTAAAAAGAGGCGGAAGGCGACTACTGAAATGAAAAGTAACTAGTAACGTGACACCTCACGTTACCGAAAAATGTTAACGTAAGTACGTTACCCATTACAGTTCCGAAATGGTAACGAGTACGTTACGAAGTTACCGGAAAAAGTAACGCGTTACCGGTAACGTCGTTACTTGTAACGCGTTACCGACAACACTGATAGATATACATGTATACACATGTATATGCATATACACATACATATATGTTCGTCATAAATACAAAAACAATGTCATATACACAAAACTCAAATGTTTTTCGATCGCAAAAAAGGCACAAGAGCAAATTTTACTTGAATGGTTAGTTGTTTTTGTTGGTTACGCATTTTGAGGCGAACAACGCAGCAACGGTGACACACAACAAGCGCTCACTGTGTCTTTTCCTTCAAAGCTTTGGCTCTTTCGATGCCTCATAAATGATGGATGCTATAAGGGCGAAAAACATGTTTTGGTGGGGCGACAAACGCATTGCTCCCCATCTAAAAGAATAATCAATAAAGACGCTCAAGAGAGATGGCTGCCGCCGTTCTGCCGAGTTCACGGAAATGAGCGCGCAGTGTGTGTGCAGTGGGCGATTGGATCCCGCTGTACCAGAGGCTTTGGGACACGCTGGCTTGTGACTCACTCAAAGTAAACTGTCGTAAAAAAAAAGACGCCAAAGAGGCGCCTCTGTGCTGCGGTGGTGTTGCTGTGAAGGTGGGGCGGGGGGGGGGGGGGGGGGGGGAGGGGGGTGACAGAGAGAGTGAATGAGACGTGTCTTGAGGCAGAAGGCGGGACAGACGTCGTGATGGCGTTCCGCTCCGCTACCAGTTTCCTCGAGGGAAAAACTCTCGCGAAATGCCCCCGGCTTTTGGCGCTCCTTCCCTAACTCCTCCCTTTCCGTTCCTCCTTCTTTCCACCAATCCCTGTTCGTCCACTCTTCGTAGTGAGAGAGAGAGAGAGATGCAAGGAGCTGACTTGTTTTCTCTCTCCTTCTCTCTATCTTCCCCGGATTGAAGCAAAGATTGAAGCTGCCACAACTGACACGCGGTGAGGCACCCTTCCCCTCCCCCTCTCGCGTCCACGCAACACCCGTCCCTGTTTTCCCTATTTTCGTGTATCACTCCCGCACTCTCTTTGCGTGGAAAGCCTCCCTTTCTGCTGTCTGTTTTCCCCAGCGAAGGGTCTATGTTGGGGGCTAAACAGCAGCTCCAAGGGACTGGGAGACTGACGTAGACGAGCCTAAGTTGAAAGTGACGGCCGTTGGTGGCTGCTGCTCCTGCGTTTACCCCTAATCTTACACCTTGATCGACCGCTCAAAACGGATCATGTCGTAGAATTCTGCTCCAGGTTGTCGGTTTGGCTGCTGGGTGCGGTGGCGTCAAAGATGGCAGATAGCGAAAGCTATGAGGAATTCTCGCTTGCGGGTTCCTTTGTCCACTTTCTGCCTTGAGGACGTCTTCGATAGGAAGAGGAGGAGGCATGCTTTAATGATTAGTCCATCAACCAGCCATTATCATCTATCTCAACTGCTGGAAGCCTACCGAGTCGTGACCTCTGACTTTTGCCTTGACAAGCGGAAAGTCTGCTCAACGGTAACGCACAACGAAACCCTCAATGACAGCAGGCCTTACTACGTCATGAAGCAAACAACAAAAATAAAACCTAGCTGCGGAGAACGAGAAGTCGATACAGGACAGCGCGCGGGTAGCTCACGCACTTCAGTTGCATACTAGTTAGACCTTGCTTACGGTGGCAAGGTAAATCCCCGGTGGTTTATTCAGGACGCTATTTATATGAGTTTCGGTGTTATCACAGTAGTGAAACTGCAATTAACAAGATTTTGAGAGTAATGTTAGGAAGCTGCACCTACATAGCCTTTTTGGAGTTCCCCGTTACTGCTGCCCGTTACGTAGATTAATCGAACAGAGCGCCCGAAAACAAATGGAAAAACTTGCGCGTGTAAGCGTTTGAGCACTGCGTGTGTTTGGTTCGTGTGAGCAAGCCGGATGAAGTCTTCGCTGTGAACGCCTTCAACAGATGTGCGTTTCTTACTGCCGTCGCGAAAGGCACTAGAACACTTACTGTTATGTCCTCCATAAAGGATACTTAGCCGTTAATACGCAATTTCATCAAGTGTTGCAACTTCAGCGTTGCAAGTTTAGTTACAGTTGCAATAAATTAAGCACTCACCGCATGAGTGTTTCAGCTACAATTGAATACATTAGTTACACCGCACTTGGCGCAGCGGCTTTGGAAAATGCAGACGGTGTGATTTAGGCCTACGAAAGTACCCTTCAACACGAAAATTTCTTGGCAGTGTAAGACGTTATAAAACGTTTGATAAGGTTACTTTACAGTAGCATTATTATCACTGCACCACTGAAGTAGCACTCCCCGCAACGCTATTCACTCCAACTCTGCCGCAGCTTCAAAGCAAAAAAGTTGGCGCGAGAGCTGAGTACTGTACTGTGTTTGATTTTTTTTTTTTTACTTTTCGCTCGTTCTATTTCCTTGCGTTATTACATGCCTTTTTGTCATTTACTTGATCCTCTTTTCTATTTCCCCTTTTTTTATGTACCCCTTCTGCTTTCTTAAGCCCAGTATCTCCTGTTTGTTCGTTTTTTGTTTTTTTTTCTCCTCGCTTTCTTTTCCTGTCTCTTCTTCCTTCTTACAGATCCCCCCACCTTCCCTCCTCCTGGCCGCCTGCGAGCCTGTCTGAAGAATCTGGGCACGCTGGACCCATCCCTGTTTTATGTTCATTTCGTACTTCTTAATCCTTCAGGGGCGTCTTGTTTTAAAAATCACTTTTCCCCGCCCATCATTTGTGCCTCTCTTTTTTTTCCTCTTTTGTAATTGGTTTTTCTTAAATTTTCTCTTGGGCGTTGGCCCCTTTTCTTTTATGTTTCATTGGATCGCCTGCGATAACCTCTGGTTGGGTGCGGGCTTCCTCTCCATTTTTTTGTTTATTTTGTTTTATTTCATGAGAGTTTACAATAAAAGGGTGCTTGACAGGATTTTGACAAGACATGTCTACGCCTGGACTTTAATAAATGCCTTACAATGCCTTCCTTGGACACCAATGAAGAACGAAGAGGCACATACACCTTAAGGGATGTCCTCAAATCAATTCCCTGGAACTATCGTCGTGGACTCTCTAACCCATAGGGAAAGCTGGCGACCCCTCTATGGGAGTTTACATGGAGACCCCTCGAGACCACTTCAGCTACCATGGGCGCTCAAAGCATCATGGGGCGGTGAGCTACCGACTGCAGAACTACAACTTTTGGCCAAAAAATAATAGAAAAATAAAGCTGTTCGATAACTACGAATGTCCTAACATTCAATATCTTGTCTAATGATTGCAACAAACGAGCAGAAAAGCATTTAAGTGCAAAGTTTGCCCAAAATAAGAGATGACTAGCTTTCCTATTGGCCAAGTGATGAACACTAAAAAAACTAATATTTCGTAATTAACAGGCGCACTTTTAAAAGTAAATATGTTTTCAAAAAAAAATGTTGTTGCTTAGATACTTTAAGAGGTTTTTTAATGGCATTTCGGAAGAGTGAAACCTTTTATTGGCATCGTGTGTCGTCGCGGTTTCACTACTATGGCTTTTGCACACTGCGTTCGCGCGAAAGTCGTCTGCGCACACACGGACAGCGTTTTCGAAATGAAACATTTTAGTAGTGCCACTCCGTGTTCCCGAAAAACTACGACTGTCTCGCAACAAGTAGCTCACCGCCCCATGATGCTTTGAGCGTCCATGGTGGCTGAAGGGCAGCGCCGCCAGCTTTCCCTCTAGGTAATAGTAAGAAACTCTATGCTCTAACCAGAAAGGGGCAAAAAGGAAGTAAGCTGTTCTCTAGCCCACTTCCGTTCATAGAAGAGAGTGCGCTAGAGTACAGCTTATTCCCTATTTGCATATAGGCGTATTCGAGTTTAGAGTATAGTCCATCTCCTGGCATCTGCTAGGCACCTGCTATGTCACACTAGCAGGTGCAAGGTGGTTGGCAGTGACGTCATGAGAGCAGGTTGGAGCTAATGGCTGGAGGGCTTCGTTTGAGAGGATTTCATTGCTTTGTCTCTAAGCTGTATCCAGCTATACCTGCCTTCCTGCCGGCGAGTGGATGACGAGAGCAGGCCTTTGACACGCGAATATGGTTTCAAGAACGTTGCTCAAGCATTTTGGATTCATACCCAATGCTCCAGCAAACCAAAATGAGTTTAGATGTTTAGAGGTCTTTGAGCAGATCCTCTTCCGGCGTTTAGGCTTATGAGATGTTGCCAAAAATGACGGTTTCAAAAAAGACGGAAGTAGGAATACGGGCCCTGGTTCCTTCCTCGACTGATCAGCCGTAACATTACGGTCAGGAACGCGCATACACAAGCAGCAAAAACGCTGGTAAGTTTGTGCACTAGCTGCGTTTTAATTAGTCTTTCCGAGACGCGCGTTAGATTAGGCTGAATTAGATTAGACCAACCTGCAAAGCTATTCGAACTCACTGCGTTCTGTGATAGAGGAAAGTGGAAATGAAAATTTATTAAATGAACTTCCTCCAGATCTTCCTGCGTAAACTGCAATTCTCTGCGCTCGTTATACGGTCAGCTATATGCGCCGTAGCCGCCACAGCAATTCACCGCTGTCTGGTATTTCACGTACGCTTTAATTACCTTGAAAACAGAATTGCGTGCACAGCGACTAAGCTTCGTGCATTCTGACAATGACGTTCCCACAAAGAGAGATTGCGGAAAAGAAGAGAAAAAAATTTAAGCTTTCCGCTGGGTAATTTAAGCCTCATTTTGTGGAATACGGTTTGCCTGATTTTTTCTCGTCGTTCAAATATCCTCGCGTAGCTTTGAGCGCAATGCATTTAAATGCGTTTTCCGCAGGCTTAGTTTTTAATAGAGTCGTTACGGCGTTCTTGATTAAGCGCCTATTAGCATCGAACGTCGGCCAGCGGCCATATCGCTGATGACTCCTGCCTGCGGAAGCCCAGTGATCGCCGTATAACGCGCGATGGCCCGCCTAATGGCTCTATTATGATGCAAAAAAAATAAAATAGAAAGACAGGCCCCACCGGAACGACGTCGTCGCGTTTATTGGGGATAATTTAAAATTGGTCGCTTCCAAACAATGGCGGATCCGTGAAGAGTGCTTCTAGAAAGCATGGCGTCCGCAACAAAACAGCATCAAGTGCTCACCGACCACCTAATTTTGTCTGACGGTGCTTGGAACGTGGGGAGGGGTTCATGCGATTTCGCGACTTTGAAGTCCTGATTTAAAGACGCAACAATCTCGTTTTAGCCTAGCAGCAAACGGGGAACTGAAGTTTCACGCAAGAAGTTTGGAATCGTTTTTCACGTTACCATAATACTCTTGAGTCGCTTCCTAATATAACGCTTCAATGTCCATTTTAGTGTGTTTACCGGCTGAGTAAGTTTATGTTTAGATCTTTCACACTATGAATGTGTCTGAAACAATCTAAAGAAAGAACAAGAAACAAGTATTTCTTCCTGTTTTATGGTCGAGAGAGGGCAGGCAGATGGTTTCTTGACACACAAAGTTTGGTTGATGGTTTAGGGGGGCTTAAGGTCCCAAAGCGACTCAGGCTATGAGGGCCGCCGCAGTGAAGGGCTCCAGAAATTTCGACCATCTGGGGTTCTTTAACGTGGGCTGACATCGCACAGTACATGGGCCTCTAGAATTTCGCCTCCATCGAAATTCGGCCGCCGTGGCCGGGATCGAACCCGCGTCTTAACTGGTCAGTAGCCGAACGCCATAACCGCTGAGCTACCGCGGCGGCCACTCACAAAGTGAAGAAGGGAAGCTGAACTTACGGTGCTTGCCAACGTTTAAACGAGAGGACTTTCCTTCGCGCGAGCAAAGCGTTCGAGGTTAGAGAGTTTTAAATAGGACCTTCACTCCGAGGAGGAAGACCCGATGAGGAGGCCTCCCTCCCCCTCATCAGGGCTTCCTCCTCACAGTGAAGGCCCTCTTTAAACTCCGCCAATGATGAACATCTTGTCCAGACAAGGTAAGTCCTCTTGTTGAAACGTTGGCAAGCCCCCTGTGGCTTTCCTCTCCCTTGTTAACTTTGTGAGTGTCTTCCTGTTTTTGTTAACTTTAAGAGCAACTGCACCACTTTTTGAGAATTTCGCGATATTCAAGGATTCAAGTCTATATCTGCTGTAGGTAAAAGTTGCCAAGTTTTTTTTTCAATAGCATTTAAAACAGTGACGTAATCGACGATTGAATTTTTCCCTTCTCCTTAAAGCATCGGAGGAGTGCGGGGAAGTTCAGTGTGACGTCACGGAAGGTATGATTTAAAATTACCGCTGCCCTCAGCCACACCCTGCCGTGCCTCGTTGGATGCTGCCAAACAACGTTCGGCGGGCTTTGCCTTCGGTGGCGTTGGTTTTTTTTTCCTTCAATGCAGGTGTTTATACGTTGGAAATGTACTGACACCTTCGATGACGTTCATCATGCCTTCCCCTTGGCGTTTTGCGCTGCGGAGAAGCTTCAAGGCAAATGCGATTTTAATCAGTGATTACGTCACCATTTCAAATGCTAGCCCAAAAAGGACCTCGCATGCTTTACATTCAAGTTTCACACATTCAGCCCTTTTAAGCTCATGGATTTCTAAAACCTATGCACTTGCCCTTTAATGTAACTTTGTTTTCAAGTAACTTTGTTACTTTGTGTACGTGTTGCAGAGAGCCAAGAAACAAGTTTTGCTTAGCTCGTTGCAACAAGTACGAAAAATAACTTTCACATATAAATTTTCGTATGTTTTCTTTTCGTTTTGTTTTGACGCATTATATGGAGAAATATAATGCTCCATAATTTCAAGTCTTTCTTCCTTTGCCTTAGTAAGTTTTAGTTGAGGTTAAGTTATATCTTTTTTTATCTATAATTAGCTTAGCTTAGCTATAAAAGGGCACTCGGTAGCTCTCCGTCGTATAGAATGAAAGAAGTGTAATCATCAGCAATATTAAAGCAATAGATGAAGATATGAACAAGGTTAGCTCCTTGGACTGAAAAACGTGGTTGTTCAAACACGCCCTTCAAATGAGTTGCCCACACAAATGAAGAGGCATTGTTTATGTACAGTGGCGCAAGCTGAGGCCGCAGGTAACATAAGCGACGAATAAAGGGCGCTAATGGCGAAGGGACATCGCGCCCGAATAAACAAAGGAAAAAAAAAAACGTTTTTCTTATCAGGTAAAAATAAGCGATTGAGAGACGCCGAGGCACAAAACAACGTGGCGGAACGAAGTGCGTATAAACACGAACGCTGCGTTGGGTCGTTCCAGTGAAGGAGGGGCTTTGGGTGCATCGCGTAAATCCGTCGTTATTATCAAGATCAGTGATCATGTGACGCGAAGGAGGTGTAACGACCGCTCGAGAATAAAAGGGCCGAGGGGCAGATTTACGACAGTCGTGAATGTGCTGCGAAGTTGGGGGGAGGAGAGGCTGACACTGTGGCAAAGGCGCTGGTTCTGCGACGCTCTATGGCATAGAGGTTATACGAGCGGCGGTTCTGAATATTTCTGGTGCGAGAAAAAAAAAAATAGTGATGTCAATGTCAATTAGGTCAGGAAGCTCTTGAACTGGTACGCGGAGAAAGAGTGGGTGAGAGAGAAGTGTCAATAAAAGGCGACGGCTGGTAGCCTTTAAAAAAAAATTATGGTCGAATTGCGTATTCAGGCCAAATGCGAATTAGATGCCCCAGAAGTCCGGTTTTCGCTTCGTTTCCGGTGCTCACATCCGGTGTTCAAGGATGGAGGCTGTTCAGATAGCGATAATAGGTTAATGTCTATATATGAGTATTGGTCATTCTTTATAATCACTTAGGACATGGACTGCAAAGCATGATCAATGAGTTAGACAGGAAGAGCAGAACGGTGGGGCTAAAAATTAACGTGCAGGATACCAAAGTAATATTCAGCAGTCTAGCAACAGAACAGCAGTTTGCCATTAGTGGCAAGGTGCTGGAAGTAGTAAGATAATATGTCTATTGAGGGCAGGTAGTGACAGCTGATCCGGATCATGAGAGGGAAATAACTAGAAGAGTAAGAATAGGGTGGAGCGCATACGGCAGGTTCTCTGAGATCATGAATGGCAGTTTACCAATATCCCTCAAGAGAAAAGTATACAACAGGTGTATCTTACCGGTACTCACCTATGGGGCAGAAACGTGGAGGCTAACAAAGGAAGTTCAGCTTAAGTTAAGGACAACACAGCGAGCTATGGAAAGGAAAATGATCGGTGCAACATTAAGAGATCGGAAGCGGGTGGAGTGGGTGAGGGAACAAACGCGGGTTAATGACATCCTAGTCGAAATCAAAATAAAGAAGTGGGCTTGGGCAGGGCGTGTAATGGAAAGGCATGATAACCGCTGGTCCTTAAGGGTAACGGAATGGATTCCAAGAGAAGGCAAGCGTAGCAGAGGACGGCAGAAAGTTAGGCGGGAGGATCCCTGCAGTGGGCGTAGTCAGGCTGATGATCATACTGATGATGACGATGATATTCATACATCCCTTGGAGTCTCTCTACCTGATAACTCCTGGCGCAGTGGTGTTCTAAGGCAGGTGCCGCAATCGATGAGAATTGCTGTTTTCTTTTCCCGAACTGTCTCTCGTGATTAATTTTCTGTGATAATTTTCGCTATGCTGTGACGACTTCCAATGGATGTGACGTCACACCTTTCTCGTCGCTATATAGACATCCGCGCTATATCAACGCATTTCGTTGTTTTCTTTGTTTTTTCGCTATAATTGGCAATAACTAATTACCAATTGAGCTGCCACCTGACACGGTGGTAAGGTTGCTTATGGGCTGGTGAGCTGCCTGGCACAGAACAGGCTTTAGACAAACAAGCACACAACGGCTAAATGCGGGAAATGGACACTATAAGTGCGGATGCATTAAAAGTATGCGTTGCCGTTCGACTGACTGTTCGAGCAGTCACTGAACGAATGATATTATCCGAGTGGGACTGGAAATGTTGGCAACTAACTAATGCTGTCGGCCTCTCCACGACATGGCATCATTTAAGAGCGATGAAAAAGGTATGCGTCGTAAAAAGCAGTTCGGTGCTAAGCCTGGGAGGCCTAAAGCACTTAACGATTAAGCTGTTCTTCTAGCGAAATATTTGAAGTCGCTCGAGACCTGCACGCGCGGGCAAACTTGCAAGCATGAGTGGAGGTCACGTGAATATTACGTCCGCCAAAATGTGTCCGGCTAAACGACCGTACCAAGATATACAGTCTTGTAGTTGCTCACTCAAAAGATATTTACTGCCTGCACGACTCATTGTAATGAAAAGAAGTCTGTAAGGCTGGACGGAACGAAAAAAGTGCACAGGCGATCGTACGATGCTATGCGACAAATCAGCGCCAGCAGTATTTGTTACTCATTTCGTTTGCACAATTTTCGCCTTCCCGAATTGTCTTTCTTAAGGTCTGAATATGGTACTTATGGTGATAAATATTTCATTTCTACGAAAACGAATAGTGACGTGTCAAAGAGTTAAAATGAAATATTTCGTTTCCCCCTCGGTCCTTTCTGTATATGTTTTGTGCTTTTTTTACGTCTTCATGTGCGCTAGACTTGCGGTTTGGATTCCAAGCACGCCGGGTGACTCACAGAACAAAAATTCAGGCACGGCAATCAGGCAGATTGTTCTATTATACTTTGGCGAACTGTCATGGCTTGTACGAAGATAATCAATTTATTTAATACCGATTTCGGCTAGAAGAAGAAATTAAAGAACTAGTACATTTTTAGAAATTGACTAATCATTATTTACAAATATGGTCTAGCAAGGCATCCTGCTGATCAGATTACCCGTCTTAAGAAGCAGCATTCATTGTCGCGTATTTACGAAAAGGTTTACATTAAATATAAACGAAACGCCTTGCATTAAGGTCACACGAAATCGCACAGTTGCCTTCGAAACAAGCTTTACGTTTTGCCCGCGAAGTCAGAGTCACGGCGAACTTCAATTCGCGTCTCGTAAAATACTCATTAGCCACGACGACTGGATAACTTCCTTAGCCACAAGGCCAGATTCGTCGTGTGTCCGTGATTCGCAGTTCCGCAGGTGTCTCTGTCTCCGCTGTGCCCGCAATAAAACGGGAATAGAAATCGTCCAAATACGGTCCACCCTATACGAGCCACCACCTCCACCATCCGACGGCCGCCTCGGTTATCGATTATTCAGCGCTGCCGTCCGATAAAGCATGCCTCCTCCTCCACATTATCAGCATCCCGGCATTGTTCTTAGATTTCGCGAAGAAGGCGGGGGGGGGGGGGGGGGGGGGAGAAATCGGCTTCCGCAGCACGCATCGCTTCGGCGCAGTGGGCGACGGATCAGCTAGTATAGCGTCGCCTCCGCCCGTCCTTTATCGCGGCTTACGGCGGCGGATTGAGACGCCAGAGCGCGGTCGCCCGATGGCGGCTTCCAAAGCCCATTGTGGCTCGGCGGTCCGCTGTTTGTCAGCGCGACGGCTCTTATCTCTACCCCGCGGTGACCGGATTGTTCTGGCCGCCGACGCGATGGTCCGGGGTTCCCGGGGGAGCGGCGACGCGCTTAGGTAGGCGGCCATGATGCCCGAATCGGCGCGACGCAGGGCCGCGTTCCGGTGAGGAAAGAAAGGGGATGGCGTGTGATACGGGCGAGCAATTTGTCAGCGGGTGACTGATGGCGGTTGGAATCCCCCGTGGCGGCTCGCAAGTGGCTCTTCGAGAGGCTCCGAGCGCGGAAAGTGCGGGGGAAGGTGGTTGGAGCTTCGCTGAGAGAAAGCGGCGCGGTTTCGTGGGATGCATCAAAATGTTTATGTTGCTGCTATCGCGTGTGGACAGTGATGAGATGCAAACAGTGGCGTGGTTCGTGCATGTACAGTCGGGGACAAAAGTCTCCGGACCACATGTTCCTCAAACGAAGCTTATAGCTCTACTATTAGACATCGGCTGGAGACCGCACTTGTGCAGATGAAAGAACAAAAATGTACCTTTTACTTCCACAAGTGTGGTCTCCAGCCGCCGACTAATAGCAGAGCTATCGGCTTCGTTAGAGGAACACGTCGTCCGGAGACTCTTGTCCCTGACTGTACACAGGCTTTGTCAAAAGTTCGGAGGACAAAGGGTTTGGTTAAAAGCCGTGCGTTGGGGCTCCTGTACTACCCGTGGAAGACCTAATTTTCGAAGCGGCGGGTACGACAGTTCATCTCACCTCCAACAGGTTTTGAACAAAGTTCATAAGGTGAACTCTCGTGGTGAACTAATACATAATATGTGAACAGCTTTTGTTGTTTCCCTCTACCCTCTTTCCTAATAACCTCTACCTTTCTATCCCATCTCTCTAACTTTAAGGCAACCCAAGCAACCCAAGTTGTACTGATGGCAGCATCTGCCATAGAATGGCAATGGCGCATCGCTTGACCGATGCACCACTGCGGCATGAGTGGAAGGAAGACTCACAGGGATCTATCAATAAGAAGAACGGCACATTAAGGCGAAAGCCTTTAATGGCTCATACTGTCGTCCGTTCGCAAAGCATGTTACATGCGTTTAACTCAGGAACTTGTTTGTTTGTTTGTGGGGGTTTAACGTCCCAAAGCAACTAAGGCTATGAGAGACGCCGTAGTGGAGGGCTCCGGAAATTTCGGCCACCTGGGGTTCTTTAACGTGCACTGACATCGCACAGTACACGGGCCTCTAGAATTTCTCCTCCAAAGAAATTCCAGCCGCCGCGGCCGGGATCGAACCCGCGTCTTTTGGGTCAGCAGCCGAGCACCATAACCACTGAGCCACCGCGGCGGCCAACTCAGGAACTAAAAAAGATAGAAGAAAACCAATGGCTGCTTCAGATAGAGGGAGAAAAAATGAACCTAGAAGTCAGGTTTGACAACTCTAGATTAATTAGTTAATTAATTACAGGTAAAAATTTCGAAATTGCGTCGAAACAGTGCGAACGTCGATATAGCCACGGGAACGATGTGACGTCACATACACCGGAAGTCGTCACGGAATAGTGAAAATTGTCACAGAATGGTCGGAAAAACGTCGGATTTGTGTCAGATTAGATGAAAAAATGTGTAATTAAGCGTGATGAACATTTAAGATCCCCGAAAGATGCATAATTTGAGTATCGATATAGCCGCGGGAATGGTGTGCCGTCACATCCACCGGAAGCCGTCACGGCATAATGTCCTCGACTTCCGTCCCTCAACACTTTAGTTGCCAAAGTGCCCTGGCAACGTTTCCGCTTATATCGACATTAACCCATTATTACTATCCGAACAACTGCCATCCGTCAACACTGGATGGTACTGCACTCTGAAGCGAACTGCCTCAGACGAAGACGAAAACCAGTTGATGTCATGGAAATTGGTAGCCTTACTGGACCAATCCCAGAAGCAGCTGCTGAGTCATTCGTTTGATGGCTACGAAGTCCCAAGGTGATTTTGAGTGCGTAGCGCCACGCGGCTCGTGGTGGCAGCCGTGCGAACAAGAGGTGTTTGCCCATATTTCTCGGTCGGGCAGGAACGGGCGCCTAAGAGCTGCGCTCCAAAAAAATAGAAAAAAAAGTAGGGGGTGAGCTGAACTATGCAATCCGTGCTTGGTGGGAGGCGGGGAAAGTCAAGACCGCACTTGAGAGAAGGCGACGTGAACAGCGGTCATTCACTCGAGAAGTACGGCTTTAAACGCACGACATGCACGATTTCAAGCCGCTGACGCCGATGGTCGACGGTCACAATTCCATCAGGAACAAATTCATAGTTGGTTGGCTGGTTGGTTTGTGGGGTTTAATGTCCCAAAGCGACTCAGGCTATGAGGGACGCCGTAGTGAAGGGCTCCGGAATAATTTCGACCATCTAGGGTTCTTTAACGTGCACTGACATCACTATTAATGCGGTGGGAAGCTTAGTACAGTCAGAAATACCGATGAAGGAGCTTTTCACGCAATGCCTTGTGGCGCTTTTAAAGGCGATGTTCAAGTTCTCAAAGGACTCATGAGTTGAGGCCCGTGTCTTTATATGCGTCTTGTGTCCCTTATTAGTATATAACCTCCGGTCACGTGAAAAATGATCTCTTTTTCCTCTCTCCTTCTTTCTTTCTCTCCGTTCCCTTTCCCACGTGTGGGGTACATACTAAGCACTCCCCTGTTAACCTCCGTGCCTTTACGTTCTTCTTTCTCTCTCTTTCTCTCTTTCTTGTTTGGTTTGGTTTATGGGATTTAACGTCCCAAAGCGACTAAGGCTATGAGAGACGCCGTAGTGGAGGGCTCCGGAAATTTCGACCACCTGGGGTTCTTTAACGTGCACTGACATCGCACAGTACACAGGCCTCTAGAATTTCTCCTCCACAGAAATTCAACCGCCGCGGCCGGGATCGAACCCGCGTCTTTCGAGTCAGCAGCCGAGCACCATAACCACTGAGCCACCGCGGCGGCCTTTCTCTCTTTCTCTGCTGTGGTGACGCCACTGATGACGTCAGTGCTCGCTAGACTATATTTCAGGACGATACCGGACTGTCGCCGCCGGCTTTTTGCTCCTGTCAGGCTTCTACGCCATCACGTAATAACCAGCTCGGCAATTCGGTTACCCGTCATATTAAAGCGAAAATAACAGAAGAAAGTGAAACTCAAAGCTGCGTTTGTCCAAAGCCTGTTTCCGTATCGTTTATGAGCGCTGTTTTCTTCTTTGAGATGTGCTTTTTGCACATGCCAGTTTTAAGGTAACTTGCATTCGAGACACTTCGAGGAAACTTTACGGAAAGATATCAAACTGCAGTAACACGCTACAGCGCTCCGCCCAGCCAACTGAGCTCCGGGACGGAACGGGCGTTAATTTTTCGCACGGCGCGCGAAATCAACGCGTCTCGCCCGTCCTGCCAGCACCTTCGCACGCGACGGAAGTGCAAAGTCTTGTCAACTGACAGCGCCGACGAGTCGACGGCACCTCCACAAACGTGGCCGCATATAACCTGACGCGAAAGTCTATACGCTTCGTCTCTTTCTATCTCTTTCAGTTTAATCTGAAAAAAAAAAGTCTGACATGAAAGCACCGCCGAGTCCGGGTAAGACGTCACTATACTGTCGTTCATCCACCTCGGTTCGCGGAACGACAGCCTCGCATGAAGTGAAGTGTCGCGAGCGTTAATCGAAAGCAAACATATAAAGAAAAGATAGAAAGGCATGGGGGGTGAGAAGCCGGGAAGGCGTAGAAACGGGCCGCGCGCTCTGATATGTGAGTGATGCGGCCAAAGGAGGATGTGGAAAGAGAACAGCTCTCCTCTTCCACCCCCGCCCCGCCGATCACAGGCCCAGGTCCCGAGGGATGTGCGTTCCTTTTTGGGGGGAGCGACTGTGCTGTCATATGAAGGGCGCCTGCCATCGCCGCCGCAGCCTCCACCGCGCGGTTTTCAGCGGCGTGTGTTGTCCCCCAGGCGACAGCGCGGCCGCCAATCGAACGCTCCCGATAACGACTGAACGCTCTGACGCGTTTTTATGCGGATGCCGGCGACGGCTTCGCGTCTCGTGAGCGTCTAGCCGTCGGTGTACAGTGAAGGCTAGACGCACCAAAACAGGAACTAGACGAACGCGTTTCGATGCGGGGGTCTTTGCTCGTTCAAAATGACAGGCCATGCTCCGCAAGATTAGGTTTAGGTTTATGGTGTTTAAAGTCCCAAAGCGACTCGGGCTATGAGGAACGCCTTAGTGAACGGCTCCCGAAATGTCGACCACCTGGGGTTATTTAACGTGCACTGACATCACACAGTGCACGGGCCTCTTGAATTTCGCTCCATCGAAATTCGGCCGTCGCCGCCGGAATCGAACACACGTCTTTCGGGTCAGCAGCCGAGGGCCAAAAGCATTGAGCCAACGACGGCAAGAGGAAGGTTTGAATGCGGTAGAAAGCTGACTACGCTAACGACTGCTTGACTCTCAACTACTGATGAACCACTACCACCACCGACTTCTTCCCACCGCATCATCTTTCTTTTGTTGCTTTTATTTCAGTTTTTGTTTGCTTTTTCCTGCTGCTGACTTGCCGCACACATAATTTTCATCTCAATGCATCAAGCGACACGGAACCCGTGGCTATGGGGTTCCGTACTCGCATCCCCCGAGGAATTTCTGGGTTCCAATCACACCCGTGGATCTTTTCTTCCTGGGATTTTTCGTCTCTTTGTGTGACACAGAATGGCCACATACACATCGCTGAAATCGCTCACCGCGGCCAGTAATGCTAGAGCATTGAGCAGGCAAAGAGAGACAGGGAGGAACCTGTCGTTGTGACACACGTTTGTGCACCTAGAATGCAAGACCAATGAGTGTCGTCGTCGATGCGGCTGCCGTAATGACAAACTTTTGCGTCTTTATTAAGAGAAGAATTCCACTGCAACCCACCTCTGTAGCCCTTGGTTTCGGAGATCCGTCATGCCTTGCAATGAAGGGAGTACTAGGCATGCATTTTTACTGAGTAGAAAATCTTAGCATAGTGCAACTAGTGTTCAGTTGCCGTAGACCACTCCAAAGAGCGGACCGCGCATGCGCAGACGGCTCCGTGGAAGGACAAATGCAGGCGCACACCTTCCACTGTGCAGACGCAATTATGCCCCGTTTAAGTTTGTTTGTTTGGTTATCTATTGTGCTTAAGACGCTACATAATTACTTCGAAGGGGCAGAGGAAGAAGGCGACAGCAATGAACGCCTGACTGGGCCAATGTCCCTAGAAAAACTTGTAGCACAAACAGCACACATATAGGAATGACTGCAAATAAAGCAAACTTGCACATGAACAGAGGCAGTCTGTCGATTGCAGAGGAAATTAAGCGGAATAAGGCAGCAGGACGCGCGTCGTGTTTTGCAAAAAACTCTCTGATAAATTATCCTCACAGTATGGCTGGTGCCAAAATGTGATAATATTACGCCCTGGGGTAGGTTTCCATCAGTGTGTTTTTGGAGTGTGATGTACGGCCATGCAAGGTGTCATGAAATACTACAAACTTTCACTTGTGGCTGTAGCTCTTGAGACGCATATTACGTAATGCAACTCAACCGCTATCGTGGTCTTTTCTACACTTGAGATGCTTGTGTTGACCTTCGGTGGGCACTTGTTAAGAATTAATATATGCCGGCACATCGGGATGCTTTTTTTTCTTTATTTCTTGCTATGCAGGCATAACATCTGTCAATATGTGCACTATGTGCACTTGTCAATATGTGCAACGAAAGCGCACACTTCCGGGTCTTTATGAGCATTATGGTCCAGATGGACTGTACGCCCACGGGTGACCTACTCTCTTCAGAGCGCTCTCAGGATATCCAAGCGGGCCTGTTATCCAGCTACCTGAACACTTTAGTGTTACCTGGGTAGACTTGCACCGTATGGGCCCACTATCACATAGCAAACTGCGTACACACAAACAAAGGCCCACTTTGCACTTATATGGCTCAGGCCTCAGTGCAGTGAATTAGATAGTGCTGCTGATGATAATGGTAGATTTTTATGACGAAAGGGCTGCTTTGGCCAAAGAATGCCAAGGCACACAGTATTTTTTGCCTACAGAAGGTGAGATCGAAGAAACATGTCCTCAAGCGTTTCACCCTAAATAAACCGAGCACCAGGCCAGGGGAAAGCTTGTACCGATTGTATACCGGTGTGTTCCTGGCGGCACTGGGGATCGAACCTCGCACCTGCCACATGCGAGAAGCTCGAACCATTAGGCGCCCCCACTGGGTTGGATAACACGCTGACTGACCGGCGAGTGAAAAACTGGGGGACGCTTCAGCTTCGGATTTAGGAGTAGAAGGTGATAGCGTTATCAGATCCCGTTAGCATCGCTTAGTCGATTACGTAATTCTTAATTAGCCTACTCGTAATTACTCATGTACGCAACAGTACAGCCAGCCAAATCTTTAGCTAGCGTGCTCGAAGGCCGCTTTTTCTCCGCTCCTATGCTTTACGACGAAGCAAAATTGCGGAAAGTTCAATATTTAGGACAGGCTTAGTGAGCCTGTGCTTAGATTTGATATTTTCGCCAGTTCTCTCGGTCATAAGCTGCTGGAGCACGGAAAACGTGGCTGTCACGCAAGCCAGCTAAAGATTTGGCCGGCTGTACATGTCTTTCACGAAGACAAAGACTACCATTCCACCAAGACAAAGACCGCAACGCATTCAGTATGTCCACCTTTACCAGCTTCAGTTAATGAACCTTTGTGGCCTATGAGTATCGCGGGCCCGTTTCGCAATCCGAAGGCCCTGGTTTCGATTCTCTCTCAAAGAAAAATTAACACTAATTTTATTTTATCCTCAGTTTTATAAATTTCTTTTTCTGTCGGAATTTTTCGCTTCCGACCCGCGGCGACACCGGCGACACCTGATTTTCTGCGACTTAACGCTATAGCCTGTTTCCTATGCAAGCGAAAACGCTCGCGATTCCAAGCGAAAACGCCCGCGATTCCTGCCGCTGTTGCACAAAAACCTGTTTCGAGCCGCCACGGCGGATCGAAGCGGCCAGATTGACGAGGTTCCAAACAAGTTGGAAAATTTTCGCTGCAACACACCGTTCAATTCGCGCAGTCGCTTGCATGTCAACCAGCCTTATCGCGTTTAGAGCGCGAGTTTTCTGCGACACCATGCGACGCCTACCGGGACACCGTTTTAACCCCGAAAAAAAAAAGCGCCCCATAAACCAATCGGCATCAACAAAATTGCGAGGACACTTTGGCCATAGAGTTTCTTACTATTACCTAGAGGGAAAGCTGGCGGCGCTGCACTTCAGCCACCATGGACGCTCAAAACATCATGGGGCGGTGAGCTACTTGTTGCGGAACAGTCGTAGTTTTTCAGGAACACGGAGTCTCATTACTAAGATGTTTCATTCCAAAAACGCTCTTCGTGTGTGCGCAGACGACTTTCGCGCGAACGCAGTGTGCAAAAGCCATAGTAGTGCAAAAGCCATAGTAGTGAAAACGCGACGACACACGACGCCAATAAAAGGTTTTACTCTTCCGAAATGCCATTAAAAAACCTCTTAAAGTATCTAAGTAACAACATTTTTTTTGAAAACATATTTACTTTTAAAAGTGCGCCTGTTAATTACGCAATATTAGTTTTTTTTAGTGTTCATCACTTGGCCAATAGGAAAGCTAGTCATCTCTCATTTTGGGCAAACTTTGCACTTAAATGCTTTTCTGCTCGTTTGTTGCAATCATTAGACAAGATATTGAATGTTAGGACATTCGTAGTTATCTAACCGCTTTATTTTTCCATTATTTTTTGGCCAAAAGTTGTAGTTCTGCAGTCGGTAGCTCACCGCCCCATGATGCTTTGAGCGCCCATGGTGGCTGAAGTGGCCTCGAGGGGTCTCCATGCAAACTCCCATAGAGGGGTCGCCAGCTTTCCCTCTAGGTAATAGTAAGAAACTCTGACTTTGGCAACCTTGGAGGAAGGAAAATTTAGAGGAGAGGCCGTCACGTGACATTTTGTGAAGCCGGAAACAAGCTCGGCGCCATCTTACTCCGGCGGGCTCTTCTGTTTACATTTCGCCGCCGCGCCGTTGCGCGCGCGTTTCAAATCCAACGAAGGAGCTTGCTACCGCATGGGAAAAGACCCCCGCGCGAGTGGCGCTTGGCTGCTTGCCAGTTTAGGGTGCCCTATGCTGGTGTTCGTCAGCGGAAAAGTCAATAAAGCGGAAATACCCGTGTGAGACAGGCGGCTACTTCCAGTTACTGCTTCGTACTGCGTCGTATTCGTGCTGTCTCCAACTGCTCGGCCCTGGTCACAATTAGTAGCAGCCGGGAAAAATGCTTATCTCAACTCCTGCAAGCGCAGGAAGTGACCTTCGCTTTCAATTACTGCGGTGACCCATCTTGACATGCAGTACCCGTCGCCACTTTTGGCTACGTTTTTTTGTTTTCTTTTTTCTGAAGGCGGAGATTATAAGCTTCCCTGGCAGTGGCGTAGCCAGAAATTTTGTTTGGGGTGGGGCTCGTGTTGGAGCGTGGCCTCCTCATAGAATTTGCGGAGGGATCAAACGCAAAAATAATAACTGCATTGCCATTGAGAATGCCATTGTGCATTAGATAAAGCTCACTGTCTAGAACAGTGAAATATGTATTCTTTAAAATAAAAGAATGTATATTTGTATGTCCTAAAAATCGTGTTAGCTGATACCAATGCTTCCATGTTTTTGCGTATTTACTAAGTAAACAAGATATCACGCGAAGTCTACAACTACATCAGTCCGAAACCAGCAAAGCAGTGCATGCCACTGATATGAAAAACGTAAAGGCCTGAAATGAGCTAGTAGCCAAGACAAATATTTTAATGAATCTTTGTCACTCAAGTGCGCACGTGTCTGCTCTCGATTCAGCAGTGAACAATGCTGCCATGCATGACCACACCCCACCTTAGAGTTCAACCTGCCTTTTATTGCAGCTCTTGTCGCTGAATGTTGCAATCTGCCTCCATTGCGTATGTTTTGGAAGCTGGCAGTGTCAACAGTGCCTTCTGTTGCAGCAGTGAGGATTAGAAAAATTCTGCAGTATTTTTTTGTTGGTGTTGAATACCATACTTATCTTCATTGCATGTTTTCGTGCGGCTGGCCATGCAAGGAATGCTTTCTCATACAGCAGTGAGGATGGGCAAATATACTAATAAGTTTGAGTTCTTGACCCTGAACACAAAATGTAGTATCATAACATGTTGTAATGGTGGCCGTGCCAACAATGACTTTTGATTCACAACTCCAAAAGCCATTCATAAAGGCGACAGAAACTGAGAGGGCCAAAGTGCATATAGTAGACGGCAGGGGAGGATTTATGGATGGGGGGTAGGGGGCGTCGCTTCCCTCCAAAAGACTGAAATTTTACATAGGACAACCATTCTGAACACCTTTTCTCAATTAAAAAATTTCAGAAAATATACGTTTAAAATGTGACTGCCCCCTCCGCAAATCCACCCTTTGTAGTAGCATGGCAACATCGCATATGTTTCACATTCACAGATCTAGTATTGTGCATAATATATATGACCGTAGCTTTTCAGACTTCTAGAAGTTTAGGAGTCCCCAGTGGCTGCAGTATAAGTTTGATGGTGTTGTGCCTCATTTCAATGCTGTGTTTCATATTTAATGTGCAGAGCTGCAGCTGTACGCTCCGCTTTTCTCTACTTGGTGAAATACTAGCTTGTAATGTCACTGCATAGTAGCACACTTTACTTGTGATTGACAATACAGGCAATGAAAGTCGATCTGTTGTACGTAATGCATGCATCAAATTATTTTTCTTCAACATAACCACAGGCCCTTTTGCTGGGCTAGTTGGTGTGACATTATGTTCAGGAAAGTAAAAACAGCATAAATTTTACACAAACCACACAGAAAGATGGACAGGACGGGTGCTGTCCGTCTTTCTGTGTGGTTTGTGTAAAATTTAGCGTTGCTTTTACTTTCCTGAACACAAAAACCACCACAGGCATCAATGAAATTCAGCGCACATGCGGATCCTCATTTCACCACGTACTTTTTACGACAAATAACACTATCACAGGACATGGGCACAATAAACACATGTGAGAAAAGGCCTCCAAATTCAGTTAGAGCTTCGCCTTTTTCGCACTTCTTGACCATGACATCAGCTAGAAAAGCAATTGTAAACCTGCTACAGTAAACCGGTCTAAACATAGCGCGTGACCAAAAGCACAGAATTGGCCACGATATATTGATACATGCATTCGAAGAGACAGAAGTAGTGCATGCACTAGAAGAGAAAGAAGTTAGTTGGCTCTCGCTCGCGCGCTCGGACCACTGAGGGACCGCCGCAGTTTTTCGTGCTCCGGTGTTCGATTTCGCGTTGCACGCTACAATATGAACGAATACACTTGAGCCCGGCACGTCCCAGAGGCAAATAGCTCGCTAGACGCTTCAAACGTTACACGCTTCAAACGGGCATGTAACAAAGTTTCTGTATGCTAAGAGCAAAGCGAGAGCAGCTGCTTCCTTTACAATATCGCTCTCCGCCCATGTCATGGCCCCCGCCGCTCAAGCAAGCGCAATCGTCGAAAAACGAAAATGACAGTTATACCAACGTCACTGACAATCGCTGGAGCGTTGCAAGAACACGCATAGGTAGCAACGAGGTTTCACTGCCGATGTAAACGGGAGCGCGAATGGCACACACGCACTGCACGTACAGGACGCGAAACGTCCGCACAATGCGCCGACGACCGCTCTAGCGCACGCCGTATTGAATCACTGGTGAACGAACAGCGCGAATGCAGCGGCGGTCTCCCGACGGTTCCGAGCAGTGAAGCAGTAGACGAAATGCCCGTGCGATCGTGGTCGCCGAGCACGTTGAAATCAATGCACGCAACATCAAGAGTTTTGCAGCGAATTCCACCTGAGATATGAGTGAACGGCGCCAACGTCAGCCTGTGAGCACGATCAAAAACAAACTCGAGCAGTTGAGGAAAGCACGCCTACGCCTACGCCGCACCTCAAATGGTACGCCGCGGCCGTCTGCTATCCCCTGGTTTGTAAACAGCAACTACGACGCCGTTGCTAAGCTGCCGGAGTAAGATGGCCTCCCAATCGAGAAAAAACCACGTGATTTCCTCCACACTTTTCTCCCAGGGTGCTGTGTGGAAAGGGCCTCTCCTCTTTTTTTCCTTCCTCCATGTTGGCAACTAAAGTGTTGAGAGGCGAAAGCCGAGGACACTATGCCGTGACGACTTCCAGTGGATGTGACGTCACACCGTTCCCGTGGCATGCCCGTGGCTATATCGATACTCAAATTTTACATCTTTCGGGGATCTGAAGTGTTAATTGCGATTAATAACCCCTTTTCGCATCTAATTTTACACAAGTCCGACGTTTTTTCGGATATTCTGTGACAATTTTCACTATGCCGGACGACTTCCGGTGGATGTGACGTCACACCGTTCCCGTGGCTATATCGACGTACGCGCTATTTCGACGCAATTTCAACATTTTTGCCTACAATTAATTAACCAATTATTATACAAACATCACACTTGGCTTCTAGGTTCATTTTCTCCTCCTCTATCTTAAGCAACCATTCGTTTTCTTATATCCTTTTTTGTTCGCTAGTTAACACGAGTTAAACGCTGCCAAAGGTGTGACACCCTCTGCTAACAAACGACATTATGAGCCATTAAAGGCTTTCGCCTTAAAATAAACAAGCGCAAACTAATTACCGACGTTGTTTATTAACTTCGGAAAAATAATTCCTCCCTTACGGATCTACACAGCCATCCCGCGTCTCCGTCGTCCATCAAAGCTCGATGCGTTCCTCCCGCCTCCTCCGCGCCCTGCTTTGTGTGCGCGCGAGCCGTTTCTGTTCTCGGCGACGGGCTTCGCGAAAGGTTCAATGGGTCGCGAAAACAATGAACGCGAACGCGCGCTCTCCGCCGTCGTTCTGCGGCATCCCCTTGTCAGGGACAGGGTTATTATGCGCGCCTCTCCGTGCTCGTGCGAGCGAAAAACGCACGCACCCAGAAGAAAGATAACAAGCAGAGGCCGCGACGGGAAAAACGGGAGCGCGCAGGGAGAAGAAAATGGGGAAAACGGGGGAAAAGGGGGAAAAAGGCTGAGCACGAGCGGCGTATCCCCATTTCGTCCTGTCGTCGTGCCCGGCGCAAACACAGACGTCGACGAATGGGTTATGAAGAGAGCTAGCAGCGCAGTAATAATAAGAACGGGAAAAAAACCTGACAAAGAGAGAAAGAGAAGGAAAAACGAAAAGGAAATTGAGACAAGGAGTAGGGATGAAAAGGAGAGAGTGAAAGGGGGAAAAAAAGAAATGCAGCGTCCATTGTCATCGCGCGCTGTATTAACATGACGTTCGCGAAATCCATCGCGCATGATCTCCCGTGTTTGCCTTGCCCCCTTTTGTAATTGCACTCAGGCTGAGTATATGTATATGTATATATATATATATATATATATATATATATATATATATATATATATATATATATATATATATATATATATATATATATATATATATATATATATATTATGGATTTCTTGTTCTCTGTGTCCAGGTATAAATCAGAAAGGATCACATTCCAAGGCGAGCGAGATGGATCACCACAAGCGCATAGCGTCGTTAGACCTCTTCGCCTTTTGCTGATATATATATATATATATATATATATATATCGTCCTTGTTGCTTCGCGCTGTCACTTTACAGAATGTTTCTGCTGTTTTACTTATAGTTCTCATCAATACTAAATTAATGATGCAATTATTTTATCATTGAAATATAATGAATTATAAAGCAGATGTAAAAACAACAACATGCCGCTAGTGGGATGTATATACTCAGAACCCACTCCCTTTCGCTCGCCTTAACCGCAGTGCGCAGTGTACGAAGAAGAGTACTCGCCTGTTCTGGTTCGACATTCATTCATAGATGGAAGCAATGGAAGACCTGAGACGTTAAGCTTTTAATAAAAGCGGGGTAGAACTGACATCTAGGAATATATGGTTTGTTGATGAGTTATTTTGGGTCTTATATGCCATAATGTACTAAGAGCATCGCGCCCCAGACATGGGGCTTCAAATGCGTGTATTTATGTTTTGTTTGTAGTGATAGCACTTGCTGAGCGTATTTCTTTAGAATTGCAGTCTGTTTGAAATATTTTCCCTACTTAAAAATGGCCTTCATACGTGCCACTTAAGGAGGTGCCTCCTACAGGGTGGGCAGACATAAGAAGCCTTCGTAGGGAACTTGCTTGATCGTTGACGTCACCAAGAAGACTTCTCTTCCACCGTAATCACTTCTTCCGCCTGATGCGTGCATCTTTCGGGGGCTTAAAGCAAAAAACGAAAATTTGTTGAGCCTTGCAGGTCTTTCTCTTATTTTCCAAAACGAGAGCACTAGACTGGACACACAATCGTAAGTGCGTTGCCTAGATGGCAGCAGTAGGGGATAAACAAATTGTCAAGTCGAAGAGCTTCAGTATGACATCTGTTGATATACTGAAACATCCTACACCAGCAAAACGGTGTCACCAAACAGATAAAACTGCATCATCGCGATACCATATCGGCCGAGAACAGGCATACTGAGCATTATTTCATACGAACGGTGAAGCTATTTTGGCAAGGTCTTATACCAGAGGGTCTTATATTCTGGAATATACTTGTAGAGAACAGTGACCTTTGTTTACAATAAAGTGACTGTTTGCAACATACAATAAAGCATGACAGTGTTAACAATTATTGTGTAGTAAGCTGTTCAAGTTAAGTATTTGACGCTCTTTATGTCATTGAATTATGCAGATTCAACAATCCTTTATCATTTTCACCTCCAGCTGTACA